>NC_064818.1:66475119-66664823 GCF_023721935.1 Panthera uncia | reverse complement strand
TATATATATTAGGCCCATTAGAGCTGAAGTTAATGTTCCCTTCATGAATAGAGAAGAGTGGGATGGGTGGAAGGAACTCCATTCCACAGAGTCATCCATGATAGAGGCTCTGCCAACTTTATTTCAAGGCTCCTAAGGTTGCTCAAGGTATTAATATTTAAATAATGGCTAGAGAAAGAGAGAAAGCCTGAGATATTACTTCCATTTTACAGGTAGAAAACAGAGGCACAGAGTTTAAATAGCGTGTCCAAAGCCACCTAGGCAATAGTAGTAGATCCAGGATTTGAACCTTGGCAATCCATAGTCCAGAATCCATGATCTTAATCACTATGCTACCTTAGACTATATAGAATAGCTGTTGTCTATTTTAGAAATAAGCATCAAGAAATGGAGGTAGGGAAAAAATGATCTGCACTATTAAAAGAAACTACAAAGTTATTAAGCATAGATTTATTGAGAAAGACATAGGTCCTATGTGAGGAAAGCTATAAAATGCCATTGAAGAACATAAAAAAATAAACAGATAAAAAAGCACTGCATATTATTGGATAAAACTTAATAGTATAAAAGTGTTGATTCTCTCAGAATTAGTAACCCTAAAAAGTCCATTTAAAAAAATTAGACATTTATATGAAATAAAAAATTGCTTAGTATTAGTCTGCAAAAACACAACAGTGGAGGGGGTTACTCTGCCAGATATTAGAGTATATTATAATTAAATTAAAATGGAAATACCAGAGAAATAGGTAGAATAAAATAGAGAATCCAGAAAAAAATTCAGCCTATATTAAAATTTAATAGATGTTAAAAATACTGTTTTGATTCAGTGGGGAAAGAATAAATTATTAAACAATGGTGGTAAAATAACTGCTTATCCACGATGAAGAAAATAACATTAGACCTTTATATTATATCACCTCCAAAAATAAATTCCAAATTGATGAAAGTCTTAAATGTAAATAACAAAAATGTAAAAAAAAATCTTAGTAAAAATCAAGGAGATTATATATTCGATCTAAAGCCAAGAGAAACTTTGTTAACCAGGACAGGGAGACCAGAAGCCATTTAAAAAACAAATAAACATACTTGCTTATATAAAAAGAATTTATAAAATGCTTCCTGAATAGCAAAATATAAATCAACAGATAAACTATGTGTGGGGGGACTGGCAGTGCAGCCAACACAAAATTAACAACTTTAAATATATGCAAAGAAGTCTTACAAATAGACAAGAAAAATGGACAATTGAACATAAAAATGAACCAAAAATGTGAAGAAACAATTCAAAGACAGAGAAATCCAAATGGCTAGCACACATATTTAAGACTTTTCTAACTCACTAGTAGTCAGGGAATTATAAATTAAAGTAACAATGAAATGTCACATACCTATCAAACTGTCAAAAATTGTAAAAGCCTCTATTATTTATTCCTTATAGAGAATTTAAGTATACATTCATTCATTGCTGATAGAAATCTGAATTGTTAGGTCCTTTAGAGAAAGCAATCAGGAAATATCTGTTTAAAAATACACCATTTGACCCAGAAATCCCATAGAAATAAGCAAAACACGTCTCAAGATGTAAATGGTTCAATCCATCATAAAAATAAAGTGAACATGTGAGCAATAATATTTCTGAAGAATAAAAACAGTGCATTTATTTATGTGAAGGCTCTCCTTTCATCAGTGAAGGAGATCTGCCACTCATCAGTACTATCCTCATTCTGAGTTTGAAATGTCGAAGCTAGTACGCCTCTGTGGCTCAATGGTCAGTGCTCAGTTAAGGTTAATTTAGGAAGACTTACCATGTCTGACCCAATCTCAAGGCATCCAGACCTCTGGGTTCAAGCTAAGACAATGAGAAGGAAAGTTCTTCCCTATAAGGGTTTGGGATAAAATGGAACAGTGTGTGCAAGGATCTGCCGTGATCTCTCTACAAGGAAAGTGCAGGAAAGGGGTACAGTCCAGAGGAGAGAACAATATGGGAATGTTAGAATAATAATTGACCTTGCTGCTTGTGGTCCATCGTGGCAGTATTGGTTCCAAATTTATTCACCCTGCCCATAGGTAGTCTCCTCCCCCACTGACTCTGGGCTTGGTCATGTGGCTTGCTTTGGTAAAGCAAGGAGAGACTTGAAAAATCCTTGCACATTTGGGCTTGCTTTCTCTTGTTGCCCGTGGGAACTCTGAGACCAACACAGTGTGAATGAGACTGATCCAGTCCACTGCATGATGAGTGACATTTGGCCCAGTTATCCTAACAGCCAGCCAACCACCAGCCAACTGACAAACACGTGAATGAGGCCATCAACCACTAACTGATGGAAGATACCTGAGTGTGCCCAGATGAGATCATTAGAACTGCCCAGGTGCATGCTCCTCAGAATATCAACCCACTGAATCTCAGGCTAATGAAATGGCTATTATTTTAAGGAACTTTGGAAATGGTTTGTTAAACAGCTAAAGCTGCTATACTAGCAAAGGGCCAGGAAACAAACAAACAAAAGCCATAAAACTTGAGTCTCTTGAACATCCATGTTTTGAAGTGAGAAACTTATGTGAATATAATCAAGTGTAAATCTATAGAAATGCATATGAGTCAAGAGATGGTATAACAGGAAGGAGATTGGAGAGAAAAGCAAAGCTTGTTGGAACAATAAGAACATCTAATCAAGTTTATTCAACTTGAAAAAGAAAACAAACTGAAGTATGAAATAAAAGCTTTGAAAAGTGTGAATGCTTAGATTGTATGAATAATGGAGTTTGATTATAAGCATATTTAATTTCTCTAATATTAAATTAAAGTAGTTCTAAAGACATATGGTACGCTAGATGTAAAAACAGGAGACTCAGAGAACTGAAGCATTTTTTAACTGAGTCATTTTTTTGTAAAAAATCCAAGCAATATCTAATTAGTTGGAATGAGTGCTTATGATGTATAGCTTGTTTTAGAATTGTTTTTGGATATGAGGCATACAGTAAGCAGCTGGGGAATGATGGTCAGTGTAGATCAATCCAAATGAAATCTACTGCCCAGTGAAACAGGAATTATTATCATAAATTTCTCCTGAGCTTTGTTTTCCATTACTGTCATCAATGAGAAATAATTTGCTTCTCTGTCTAACTCCTTGTCTTATTCCCAAAGGATCACTTTAAAAAGTCTATATTAAGTACTTTGGGTAGACTCAGAGAGATTGGACCTGTGGTTGAAAGAATGGTGTCCAACCTGTGGTGGATGTGGAGGTACACCCTGTCCCCAAAATATTTCTCAGGGAAAATACCACTATACAGTGATATACATATTAGGCATTTCAAAGCATGTACAATATGTTATCTACTGAAACTTCATTACTGCCCTGGGAAGGTAGGCATTATCCGCATTGGTTGTGTGGATGAAAAAGTTTAGACCTAGCAAATTGGCCAGCATCCTGGTGTTTGCCCCCTAGGTGTTAGTGGTTCTAAAAATAGCTAACTGCCTCCAACTACTCAATGGCTAGAAAATTGCCTCCTAGTTCTTGATTCTCCACTAAGGCATAGTTTGGGAAGCTTGGTGAGAAGCCTTACTGCTAACAGAAGTTACTCATCCCAGATGTCAACTTTCAAGTCCCCCAGCAGATCACAGGTTTTACCTGTGCCTTGAGTGCCATCTCATTGTGGAGATGCCCCTGAAAGCCCTCACTCCTCACTGTTAACACTCTCATTTTTATCAGCCCTCCTGCCATTGCTGTCCTATGCTCTCTATAGTTCTATGACAACAAATCAAGCATGCAATTTTATAAATATGCATAAGTATGGGGGCAACTGTTTTGCTAAATTAATTTGTTCTGCAATTGCAAACCTAAAAGTTTCTTTGAAGGAAAACAAAAGAGCACAGAGACTTGGATTTTAATTTTTGGACACATAGACCATGTTCTCCAGAAATTTAATTTTCTAGATTAATGAATCATATCGGATCTTGTAAATTAGAAATTCTTTTTACAACATGGAAAACAATGTGAATAAATTGAATATACTTATTGAAGAAGACATTGTGGTACCCACAAGTCACACACACTTAAACATAGCTCTGTGTTTTCTAGGCTCTGTTGAATTGGTTCTTTGAAATTAGAAATTCTCTTTTGAGCTTTTCATCAGACTGGTCTCTAAAAACACTAGGGTTTCCCCACTTTCTTCCCCATGTTTTTTTTAGAATTTAGGAAGGATCTGAACTACATGGAAATGCTGAAGTATCAAAAAATTCAGTTCCAGTGCTCACTTTGGCAGCACATATACAAAAAATTCAGTCCAATAGGCTACTTATGTAATAACAACAGCATTTTATATCTATTATCTCATCATTTCCAAAACATGACTATACATGTGATTTCATTTGAGCCACATAACATTTCTAAAACATTTCTCGAGAACAAGCGATTGGGAGAAACTAGCATTTTATCTTCATTTAGTGAACAGGAACTTTTAGGAAAAAAGCTAAGGGGATTTGCTGGCCACAAGTAGAGGGATTGCTGAGGGAACCTTGTTCCTTCCAAGCCAGCTTACTGTCTCCTACAGCCTGCAAGTTAGGCTCATCAGAGTGATATTATCCCATTGCAGGGAGGAGGGTTTTCTATGGCCCTTGAGAAGCACCACTGTGGCATATTGGAGAGATAGTGGGAAGTTCCAAGGGCAGGATATCAGGAGACTTGGTTCCCCTTTCAGCCTGCCCTAAACTACCCATATTTGTTTCTTAGACCCAGTGTCTCAAAATGGGAATAAGGATTCACTAGCTTGTTTTGATGAAAAAATTAAATAATGGATATTAAATCCTTTTGTGAACCATAAATTACCATATATATGTCAAGGCAGGACAGGAAATCTGGAAGGAAGGGAGTCTGACTTCGCTGAGGCCCCAGTCTAGCCTCTGGAGCCAGATACTATGCAAGACGACTTAGATATAGTACCTCATTTAATCCTCACTTCAGTCCAGGGAGCTGAGTAGTATTATTATTAGGCCCTTAATTTCTTTCCTAATTATTTTAAATTATGAAATAATTTCACTAATTTATAGCACAAAAGCACACTAGTTCAGAAAATACAGCACAAGCATCTTCCCTACTCAGATTTGCAGATGTTAACATTTTACAGAACTCTTTAGATGTCTCTTTTTCTCTCCAGGAAATAAAATGTTACAGAAATAGCTAAAGTCCTACCTTCATTTCTCCCCACCTTCTTCATGTCCCTGGACCTCATGTGCATTCTTCTAGTGGATGCTTTTATACTTTTACTCTTTGTATCCGTATCCATACCAAACACATACTAAGTTTTGTGTTTTAAAAATGTATGTGTGTTTTAGCCAACATGATATGCCTTCTTTTCCATTTTTCTTTTAACATTATGTTTTGGGGGGTTATCCATGTTGACAGGTAATCTCAATTTGTTCATTTTAACTGTTGTGTGCTATTCTCATGTTGGAATAAACCATCAATTATTTATCTGTCTCCTCATTAACAGAACTCTTGTTTTCACTATTTTGCTGTCACACACAGCAAATGTTTATAATAAACATATTGGTAAATGTCTTCCTATATAATTGTGACCAAGTTCTTCTATTAATATATTAAGAAGTGGGATTGCCAGTTTATAGAATATGAACATCTTCCCCTTTATAAGGTGTTGCCAATTTCTGTCCAAAATGTAGTAATCACTCAATCACTCTTCTGTCATCAGGGTATGAGTTCTCACACACCACATTTGTGCCCACACTTGGGGTTATCAGAGTTTTAAATATGCATCCATCTGACAGACATAAAATGACATTTCCTGTTTTAGTTCCTTTTCTTTTTCTGCTCACAAAAATCCAAAATTAACGTCTCCAAAGTTTGTCTGTGGAGGTTCCAGAAAATGAAATCATTTGAGAAGTTTAGTTCTGATCTAATCTAAGTTTTCTGTGAATCCAGTAAAGTCTGGGAAAATAGAACCTGGGAAAGCCCTAACTCACATCAGTCTAAAGATCAGAGTTACTTTCTCTTCTCAAAGTCATAGCCAGAAGTTGAGACTTATCACCTAGTGCCTGAAGCATTGCAGAACCCTTAGACTTGTCCCCTTGCTTCTAGCCTGTCATCACTTGGATTCTGTATTGGGCATTCACTTAGCAGTTGCTATGGACTGAATTGTGTCTCCCCAGAAATTCATATGTTGAAGCTCTAATCCTTAATGTGATGGTATTTGGAGATGAGACATTTGAGGGACAATTGGGTTTTAGATGGTCATGATGATGGACCCTCATGATGGGGTCAGTACCCTTATGAAAAGAGATTCCAGAGAGCTTGCTCTCTCTTTTTCTCCCTCTGTCCTGTAGGGACACAGTGAAAAGATACAGTTGTGAGCCAGGAAGAGAGCTCTCAGCAACCAAATCACCCATAACCTGGGTCTTGGACTTTTCTGGGCCTCCAGAAATGTGATAAATGTCTGTTGTTTAAACCAGTATTGTTATGGCAGTCCAAGTGGACTAAGGTAGGCGTTAAGAACTCAGACTCTGGAGACAAATTATTTGGCTTAAATTGCAGTTCCCCAATTTACCAAACATATGGCCTTGGGAAACTTTCTCAACTCTCCTGGCCTCAGTTTCCTTATCTATAAAGTAGAGATCTTAATAGTTTTTGTATCACAGGATTGTCATGTAGGTTAAAATGAGTATTGAATGTAAAATACTTAAACCAGTGCCTGGCAGTTGAAAGTCTCCATAAATTTTAGTTGAGCTCATTATTTACATTATTAGACAAGAGCTTTTGTTACATTGTCCCCTTGCTTAATAACTTCATGTTTTCCCATTAACTGGAATTGAACTGTAAGATCAATGCTTTCTAGCATCTGGCCCACAACTTCCTTTCCAGATTTATGTTTCACAATGGCCCTCCATGAGCCATCTGTCAGTCACACCTGTTTATTCACTGCCCTCTACCAGTCTGTGTGCTTATCTGCATTTGCCTTTGCACTTGCCAACTCTGCTGCCTAGAACCCTCTAGTTTCCTTTTCTCTGCTCACCTCAGTCCTATGCAGCCTTTGAGTCTGCATCTCAAGTCCAAATCTCTTGCCCAAATGCCCCCCTTACTTGTCCACGTCCTAATTCCTGAAACCTATCAATATGTGATTTTATATGGCAAAATGGGATTAAGATTATGGATATTAAGATAGGGATATTTTTCCTGAGTTATCTGGGTGGGTCCAATGTAATCGCAACAGTTCTTATAGAGCAGGAGGGTCAGAGTCAGAAGGAGATGTGATGACCAGAAGCAGAAGTCAAAGTGAAATGAAGCCACAAGCCAAGGAATGTCCATGGCTTCTAGAAGCTAGAAAAGACAGATTCTCCCCTAGAGGCTCCAGTAAAAAGGCAGCCATACTGATCAGTTTTAGACTTCTGATCTCCAGAACTGTAAGAGAATACATTTGTGTTTTTTTTAAGCCACTAAGTTTATGGTAATTCGTTATAGCAGCAACAGGAAACTAATGTATCTCTCCTTGACCATAAAGCCTACCCTAATTATTTTTCCAAGCTCCCTTGGCAAATATTGTCCTTGCAGCTTAATTTGAATCCATGCCAGCCATTTGCCCTCAGCCCTTCTTCCCACCCCAATGCTGCACTTCTATGAACAATAAACAACATACCTTTGGCTCCCTTGTGACTAGCTTAGATTCTGCCAGTGAGGGGTGGAGCACAGGTGGGAGGTTGGAAGGTGGCTCTTGCAGTGTCTTCACAGAAGTTGGGAATCACACTGGTTGCGGGAGCTGTGTTGGTGGCAACGGCAGCATTGGTTCCAGCAATGGCAGCTGTAGCAGAAGCAGCAGTGTCCTGGGAGTCATGTTTCTGGGTTATACTTAGGCAGCTGGACTCCAACATCAGGAGCTTTAGCAGCATAGCACAATGACCCCCAGGTAGACTTTTGTTCTGAAGATCCAGAAACACACTAGTTTCCTACAAATACTACGAGTAACTTTATTTTTCCCTCTTTTAATAACTCTAGCTCTTGCAATCAATTCCTATATTAAATATCTTCTGTTTAATATATCTAGACTCGTTACTGTTTTCCTGATTGGATCATGATGATATAATTATTGACACATTCTTCAATATTTAAGATGTATTTTTGTGTGTGCATGTTTTATATGCTGCACTAGTTGGTAAATTCTTTAAGAATAGGGACAGTATCTTAAGCATAAGGCGAGAAGTACTGAGTTTTGTGCTGATAATTACTAGATGCCACATCATACCACAAAATCATAGTGGCTTAACACAATAAAGGGTACTATGCATGCCACTTAATGACTGAGGGATTCAGCCTCCCTCAGTTTGTGACACATCATGTCAACATATGCCTTCTATGACAGTGCAGAGAGGGATGAAAAAGTCTCACCAAAGCATAAGTATTCTGGTCCAGAAATGACTCATCATTTCCCATTCATTTGCCCAAAATGCAAGGACAAGGGACATTGGGAAATATAAGGAAAACATGACTTTTTTCTTTTAGCTTTATGTTTCAGCCATACAGAGATTTTCAAACCAGACGGATTTGAGTTTAAATCTGCATTTTGTCTCTCATTACCTATGAGGACTGAGTCAATTTTCTTAAACGTTCTGAACATTAATCTTCCATCTATAATAATTCTCAACTTGCAGGGTTGTAAATATTAACTGAGATGATGCCTATAGTGCTAGAAATGATGATGCAAATGCTCACAATATGCAGGTAGAAACAGTGCTAAGAACTTTACATACATAACCTCATCTCATTCAGTTCTCAAAATATTCTTACAAGGAACTAAAATATCCCCATTTTACAGAGGAGAAACTGAAGTACAAAAGTGAACTTGCTAAAGAGCACACGGCTAGAAAATGACAGCTGGTATTTGAAATCACTTTAAACTCCATGTTCTTCCCATGATGTTTCAAATATAAGTTGTAAACTCTTAAACTCATAATTCATGTCAATCCTGGATTCTGCAACAATAATCAAAATAACCACAGTAATCATTTATTATTTGCATAGTCTTTACTATGGGCCAGGCATTATTCTTAGTTTTATATATATACATATATATGTGTATATACATATAAGTGTATATATAGATATATGGATATGTGTATGTATACATATAAATTTTATCTTTGCATACAAAGATATATATATATATATATATAATTGTGTACATATAATTAAGATGAGTAGATGAGTATATATGTGTATATATACATGAGTATATATGTATATATACTCATCTACTCATCTTAATTTACCCATTTTGAAAATAAAAGTTACCGTTAAGTAACTTGCCCAAGGCTACACAGCTAGTGACTCTTATAAAGACTTAACAAGGGGCACGTGGGTGGCTCAGTCAGTCCAGCATCCAGCTCTTGATATTGGCTCAGGTCATGATCTCATAGTCATGAGATCAAGCAACGAGTTGGACTCTGTGCCTACAGCACGGAGCCTGCTTGGGGTTCTCTCTCTCCCTCTCTCTCTGCCCCTCCCTTACTTATGTGCATTCTCTCTCTCTCTCTCTCTCTCTCAAAATAAATAAATAAAATTTTTAACAGAAGACTTAATGAGACAATTTGACAGTCAATTATTTTGGAGAACCACCATTTGCTATAACCATACTTTTGGAGATTCATAATTTCAAATTATGTATTTTTGGCTCTCAGAAACCCTGTGCTCATGACACCCAATTATATCCTAAACATATTTGTCATGGAATACTTTGTCTTTTCTTCTGGCATGTGAAGGGACTAGTTCCTTGGACCTCTGGCTAGAAAAGTCTGGACCAGATTGTCTAAGTCAACCTATCCTTCCAGTGTTTTGAAGAAAAAACCTGGTGTTTGCTCTTCCAAAAAGGCCCAACCAGAATGGAACCATGGGCTGCAGACTGAGTGACAATTCACAGTCTGGCTGCCCTTCCTTCTCTACAAGCCCCAAAATACTACCTTCTCCCTCTTTACTGATGACCATACCCTACCATTTTGAGAATACTCAGTCTATCCTCCTGACAGGCCAATTCTGTGTAACACAGGCCTGCTGTAAGCGGCTGTTAGGAAGCATATTCTTGGTTAAGTGGTGATTTGGGGCATATCTCAGCAGGGTACCCTCATGCTTCTGTATGGCCTGCAGAGCACACATGGCTCTCAGGTTGGTTCAGATGAAGCTGGTCCTGAACCACCAATCATTTCTTATTGCGTGCACCCTTACCTGAGAATGAGCACAAGGAGGAGAAAGTTTGCTCAGGCCCTTAATCAAGTGGGAGGGGAGAGACTGTGGAAATAATAAATGTCCATGCATTATTTATCACTATTATTGCTTATTGCAAACAGCTTCATTCCATTGACTTCTCACTTTTAAATGAGCTGGGAAGAGGGCCAAGATTGTGTTTCAGATTCCCCTGAGAGAATGTGAGTGAGTCCGTGGCATTTGTATTTTATTGACTCAGAGTTTTTCTTTTGTTTCTTCCAAGTAATACAGGGGGAAATTGAACTCTTATTTTAAGTTGAATTCAGGAAAGCTGGCAGACCCTTAATCATACACTAATTATTTCTTTCAATACAGAAGTGTAAGGAGCCCCTGAACCAAAAAATCTGAGCGAGGGGAAAACAGAAGATAAAATGTCACCTTCCCAATGCCCCCTGGAAACCAGAATATAGAAAAGTAGTGTCATTAAACATTATAAAGGGAAAATTTTTCTTCTAAGTGGGCAGGATTCCCTTGTTTCTACATATATTTGAGAAGAAGGGCATAAAAATCTCTTTATTTAGACAACTGCCAGATTGTTTTGTGACTATGTTCTGAACCTACACAATGTAGATTTGAATATACACTAGAAATGTTTAGTGTATTTGCTATGTATTCTGATGCCAGGCAAACATACAGAAAGTGGATCAGTCTACTGCTGATTCTTCATACATTCAAAGGGATTGGTTTTAATCAGCTGAGGAGTAAGACATGCCTGGATTTTGCAAGGTAACTATTTGCAGATTGTGGGAACAAGAAGCCATGTGGTTTGTTCCAGGATGGTTTCCTTGTCCAAAGGAATAACCCATGTCCAAAACCTTGGTCTAATCAATGGGGTGAGATGAATGGGGTGGATGTGTCATAACAGGCACAGTAGAAGATCAGTAATACATGCAAGAAAAAAGGAAAGAGGGTGAGAATTGGAGGGAAAGTTGTCTGAAAAGAGAGTAATAATAGACAAAGGTGGCATGATTCTTTTTTCAAAAAGTTTTATGGAGTTTTTAATTTCCCTTCAGTCTCAGGGTATCCTTCTATCTCAGCAGATTCAAAAGGACTTCTGCGTTTTCACTTTTCCTTTTCATTCCCCCGCCCAGTGCCTGCTTCCAACAACCAGAACTGAACAGATGCTGGTGAGAATGCACAAATCTTCCTAGCACCAGGTCAAGAATTATCTAGGGAATCTAAAGTGAGGACCAGTGGCCTCCCAAGGGCTCACAGGCCAGCATCTCAGGGCTACACTCTGAGACCTTTCCTCCTGACTGTATTCTGATACAACTGACCGGCTGGGAGTGTGAGGGAGGGTTGAGAAGAGGCAGTCAGCAGAAGGAGGGGAAGTGTAATGGAAAGAGCAGAAGCTCTGGTGCCTACCAGACTCTGCCAAACCCCAGTTTCATCACTGACTTGCAATGGACTGTTTTCTCCTTTGTAAAAACTAGGGTAACACAAGATACCTCACAGAGTGGCTCTCAGTTTCTCATTTAAGTTTTAAATGAGAAAATCTGTAAGTGTCTAGCACAGTATTTCACAGTGTGAACTCTTACACCTCTCCACTAGCACATTTCTGAGCCTGCAGCCTGAGCCAAGGCACGGGGTACTCTTAATACATTCAGCATCCACAACATAACAACATCACACACAACAGCATAACAACAGGCCGGTGCCCAACACTGGGCTTGTAGTCTGAGCAAAACATGTAATCTTTGTCCTTACAAAGCATACAGTCTGGTAAAGAGATAACCAGGCATCACGCTCATGGAAATATAGGAGCATACATAATGACAAATGCGATAAGAAGAAAATACAAGGTGCTGTGACGGCCCATAGCAGAGCCCAAAAGGTTTTCTGCTGGCCAAGGGATAGGTTTGCAGAAGCAGGGAAGGGTCTCATGCCCCCAAGCATTTTGACTAACTCCTGCTACCTAGATCCCCTTCCCAGGGCTCAAGAACTCTTCTTCAGTCAGCTTTAAAATGCAATTTGTCCAGGGAGAGGTGAGACGCTGATTTATATTCCCAACTGAAAAAATTTCCTTCCTGGAACCAGTGATGAAGAGACTATATGAGCTTGGGGATTAGAGGAAAAAAGGCAAATTTTGCAATTCCAAAGAAACACTGCAATAATGTCAAACTGCTGAACTGGTTCTTGACAGCCTTTCATTTCAGGCATTTACAGGCTAACATGTGAGGTGCAACCAATATGCCAACCCACAGTCAGCCTGGGCCCGCTCCAGAGGCCAGTCCTGTCTTTACAGAGCATATAGGAAGGTGTACAAAGTATAATTACAATTCAACATAGTAAGATTTAAAACAGAGGCCTAGGGACTATATTAGGGAAGACTGGAGGACTACTCTGAGAAGGACATCTGAGCAGAGCAAGGATCTGATCATATCGTCTCCTTTTAACCAAAAAAATTCAGTGAGATATATGGATAAGTTAGGGTAGACTCAGCCATGCTACAGTAACAAGTAAACCCAAGTCTCCAGGGATTAACCACCATCATTCAGAAACTTAGGTTCCTTACATTGTGTAGTACGTCCGTGTTCAAAATGTGTCTTCCAAAGTCACCATGGAGATGGACCATCCAGCATGGGAGGTTTGTATGGGCCAAAAGTGACTTATATTACTTCTGACCTCATTCCATTTTCTTTTAAATTCAAGTTAGTTAACACAGAGTGTAATAATGGTTTCAGGAATAGAATTTAGTAATTCGTCACTTACATACAACACCCAGTTCTTATCCCAAGTGCCCTCCTTAATGCTCATCACCCATTTAGCCCATCCCCCCTCACACCTCCCCTCCAGCAACTCTCAGTTTGTTCTCTGTATTTAAGAGTCTCTTATTGTTGCCTCCCTCTCTGTTTTTATCTTATTTTAACCTTTCCTTCCCCTACGTTCATCTGTTTTGTTTCTTAAAGGTCACATATGAGTGAAATCATATATTTGTCTTTCCTGACTGACTTATTTTGCTTAGCATAATACAGTCTGGTTCCATCCACATTGTTGCCAATGAATGGCAAGATTTCATTCTTTCTGATTGTCAAGTAGTGTTCCATTGTATACATATGCATCACATCTTCTTTACCCTTTCGTCAGTTGATGGAAACTTGGGCTCATTCCATAATTTGGCTGTTGTCGATACATTGCTGTAAATATTGGAGTGCATGTGCCCCTTCGAATCAGCATTTTGTATCCTTTGCATAAATACCTAGTAGTGCAGTTGCTCGGTCATAGGGTAGTTCTATATTTTCTAATTTTTTGAGAAATCTCCATACTGTTTTCCAGAGTGGCTACAGCAGTTTGCATTCTCACCAACGGTGCAAAAGTGTTCCCTTTTGTCCACATCTTCACCAACATCTGTTGTTGCCTGGGTTGTTAATTTTAGCCATTCTGACAGGTGTGAGGTGATACCTCACTGTGGTTTTGATTTGTATTTCCCCAATGATGAGTGATGTTGAGCATTTTTTCATGTGTCTGTTAGCCATCTGGATCTCTTCTTTGGAAAAGTGTCTATTCATGTCTTCTGTCCATTTCTTCACTGGATTATTTGTTTATTGAGTGTTAAGTTTGATAAGTTCTTTATAGAATTTGGATACTAACCCTTTATCTGATATGTCATTTGTAAATATTTTCTCCCATTCTGTTGGTTGCCTTTCCATTTTGTTGTTTCCTTCGCTGTGCAGAAGCTTTTTAATGAGGTCCCAATAGTTCATTTTTGCTTTTGTTTCCTTTACCACAGGAGACATGTCTAGTAAGAAGTTGCTGTGACCAAGGTCAGAAAGGTTGCTGCCTGTTTTCTCCTCTAGGATTTTGATGGTTTCCTACCTTACATTTAGGTCCTGCAACCATTTTGAATTTATTTTTGTGTGTGGTGTAACAAAATTGACCTCATTCCATTTTATCTAGATTCAGTCACATGGCTCCAATGTATCTCAAGGAGTCTGGAAATAAAGTTTAGCTGTGTAACTTGAAGGAAAATGAAATAG
Source organism: Panthera uncia (assembly GCF_023721935.1). NCBI lineage: Eukaryota > Metazoa > Chordata > Mammalia > Carnivora > Felidae > Panthera > Panthera uncia. Next base: position 66,650,587 of record NC_064818.1, on the reverse strand, counting down.
AGTTTTGCAAACACGTATCCGTGTCTCTGACAGAGTAAGTTCTCATATAAGGGCTTTCCAGGGACTGACCTACACAGTGGGGAGGCAATGAGGTATTATGATTTTGAGAATCTACTTAGGTAGATTCAGGTAAGGCTGATTTAAGTTTGAATCAGAGTTCCACCCCTTCTGTCTTTAAATCCAGGCAGTTTCCTTGCCTGTAGTGATGAGGTTAATAGCAATGCCTAGTTTATAAGGTTGTCACAAAGGTTTGACTTAGATTGTTCCTGCCATGTAGTACATGCTCAGTAAGTGACAGCCATCATTTCATTGTGTGAATTCCTTGCCATGACCTACCAGCATCTACATCAAATGATTTCTCACTGCAAAGTTACCTGTGATTTTTACATAATCATCTGGCCTTAGGATGAGCGCCTATTTCCTTTCTCATAAGGCAAACCTCTACTCCCACCCAGATACAGCTAGGACCATGTTGAAGTGAGCTGTCTCCCTCCTTCCTGAAGAATGCCTGATGTTTCCAAAATACTGAATAAAGACCTTTATATATTGGAAAATTAAGCATCTGAATCTCCATGAAACTTAAGCTTTCACGTTTTCATTTTGTTGTATGGAAACCAATCTGACAATAAATTTCATATTTTAAAAAAATAGTATGGAGATTCAGATTCTAAATTTTCCAATATAGTACACTTATCATGATGAGGACAGAGTAATGTATAGAATTGTTGAATCACTATATTATACACTTGAAACTAATACAACACTGTATGTTAACTCTACTAGAATAAAATAAAAAACAAAAAAATTAAAAAAAATAAAGAAATAGAACATCAAATTTTCTGCTAGCAAAAACCTTGTGGCTCTCAGGAGAACTTATCATGGTAGAAGACAAGAAGTAATTGTGCCTCCCTCTTCCTTTCCCAGAGAAAAGAGAAGCAACACTGAGCCAACGACATATCAGGACAGTTGTGCCCAATGCCTAGTTCTGTTCAGGCAGATGTGAACATGACCCAGTGGTATACTAGCGTATCACATAAAGGCTCCCAAAAGTCTATTGTGAGGATATCTTCCTAAAATCTTTTTCCATGACATAATTCAGAGTCTTTTGGCAGAACAGCATTTGCTATTCTATGTATTTAATAACTGTTCTTGTAAGATGTCTTTACTTAATAATATGGAGATTCTGAATTTTGGATTTTTAATATTAATACAAGAGGTACCATGTTTAGTCACATGATGTTGGTTGATTACAACTAGCCATAGAGGGAATATTTATACCAAGGAGATTGACAAACACTTGAAGTCAGGGCTTTTTTTTTTTTTTTTTAATAGGGAAGCAGGCTACAGAGCCACTTGTTAAATTTTTACTAACACATCATGGGTCTAAACCTCTATTAAAACTGCACACATGCAATATACAAGGAGTACACAGCCCACCAGGAATTTCAAGTCTTTTGGGGAGAACAACGGTGATATACCTGTGGATAATTGGATTTATTTGTTATTAGATTTTAAATATAACTTTTATTGTTTAGATCTTTTTGCAAAAATGACATGCTTTTTGTGTAAAAAGAAGAAAATAAGAACCACCCATAAGTATACCATCCAGAGATAATCGCCGTTAATTTTTGGTTTCCTTTCACTTATAAACAATAACATCAAAAAATAGTGTCATATCATACATACAGTTTTCCAACTTTACAATATATTTTGATCATCTTCCCAGGTAATTATGTATTCTTCTGCAACGCCCCTTCTAGTGCTTGTTTGGCACCATTAGAGAATAAATTAATTACAAGTATTATACATAGTATCAACCTTTCCATTAGAAAGAGAAGTGTCTCTGGCATCTGGGTGGCTCAGTCGGTTAAGGATCCAACTCTTGGTTTCAGCTCAGGTCATGATCTTGCGGTTTTGTGAGTTTGAGCCTCGCATCGCATTCTGTGACAGTGCAGAGCCTGCTTGGAATTCTCTCTTTCTCTCTCTGTCTCTCTGCCCCTCCCCCACTCATGCCATCTCTGTCTCTCTCAAAATAAATAAATAAACTTTAACATTTAAAAAAAAGAAAGAGAGAGAAGTGTCTCTATTACCTACTGAGGGTGGAAAATTTTCCATGACCTTCCGTCACATGCATATGGACAGGTCAGAATAACAAGCACAATGGCACTCTTTAGCCACCTGGCTGAGCTCCTTTCTCTGGTCTATGTCAATGATTTTGAGGTTTCTCACAGCTGCTCTCAACCCACTTTGCTCACCTGGAGAGTATAAATGAAAGTATATTTCCAGGTAAAGAGAACTCCTCATGATTAACTGGAAGGGTTACTTTGCATCCAGAAAAGAGACATGAATAGAAAATCCATTTAAATAAATGAAATTGAACATCCCCGAGCACAAACACACCTTCCATCCACCAGTGAGCTCAATGCCTCTCTGATACTCAAACATCAATTAAAATAATTATTCTTAAATTATCATTTCAGTCCACTTTTCACACAAAGCAGCATTAAACATCTGCAGATTCAGCTCAGAGCTATTATCTCTGAGGTGATATTAATTAAAATGCTGGTTGGGTGAGACTCTGACAGCCAGTTTAAAAGCTGTCACAGTCTGCCCCATGCCCCAACTCCCAATCCCTTACCCTAATCTCTTTTATTCTTTTTTTCCATTGCTTTGATCATTTTCTCACATGCTATATAATTTACTTATTTACTCTATTATTGTCTTGGCCTCCATGAATATAGGGAACTTTGTCTTATTTACTGATGTGACCTCATTTAAAACAGTGATTGACATATAGTTGGTACTTCCTAAATATGCTTTTTAAAATTTTTTAATGTTTATTTATTTTTGAGAGAGACAAAGAGAGAATGCGAGTGGGGGAGGGGCAGAAAGAGAGGGAGACACAGAATCCAAAGCAGGCTCCAGGCTCTGAGCTGTCAGCACAGAGCTCGACGCGGGGCTCGAACCCATGAACTGCGAGGTCATGACCTGAGCTAAAGTCCAGCGCTTAACTGTCTGAGCCACCCAGGTGCTAAATGTGCTTTTTAATGAATCTCATGGCCCTGGTATAAATTTGGAGGGTATTTTGGGGGTATTTTTTTTTCTACACCCGTGAAAACACCTGGTGAGTTGAATGTCAACCTCAGTCATTAAACAGGAAGTCATAAGAACTGGGTTCAAGGCTGTCTCCCTTCTGTAAAGAACAAATAGAGTTTCTCTGCTTTAAGAGAATTAAAGGAAAAAGAGCAGGAGATGATGCCTTCAAAAAGCCCATCCAGGCCAATATTATTTTCTTGAAACTGTGTCTAGACTTAGGTATTTCCAATGCACCCTTGTCATCTGACCCATTTTGACATTAGATTGTGGTCTATATTCTTATAGGTACCATTTAATGCACATCAACTAAATGCCAGGAACTGATCTGGACAGAACACACAGTAATTATTTTACTTTAATACTGACAAGTCCAAAAGATATGTATTACTATCCCCATTTTACAGATGAAAGCACTGAGATTGAGAGGCATTGAGTAGCTTTTTCAAGATGGCACTGGGCAGAGCACATTTGACCTAAGTTGATCTGAGTCCAAGCCTATAGCCTTACTACTGAATGGCTATGCCTTGCTACCAGACTTGGCACCAGATTCTATCCTCCTCAGTCTTCTAATCTGTAAAACGAAGATAAAATGGGGTTCTTTGAAGGTTTGAAATGAAGGTTAAATGAGATATGTGTAGAATTTGATTATTATAGTGTGCCTGATACTCAGTAAGTAGAATTTTCTTTTCGTATTTCCCATTTGATGGAGAAATAAAGACTTAGAATGGCAAAGCAGCTTAGTTTGAAGTCCTATTCACAATGGTAAGCAAACAAGACATGAATCCAGATCTCCACACAGGTCCATCTGTGCTGCTTCCTGGCCCATTTAAATTCGTATCCTGGCAAATTACAAATTCACAAATTCAACGAGGGATCACAGGCACATGTTCACCATGAATATCCTTTCAGATTCACGATGAGGGAGGGAAAACACAAACAAAATAATAGCACAATAGCAAAAATAAATTTTTAAATACTTTGTTCATGTTCTAACTTTAACTCATTAACGTTAGAAGAAGGAATAGCTGTTAGTATGTCCCTACTATTGAACCGGCTCCACTAAGCACACATATTATTATTCATCTTATTTTATTTTTTTTTTTTAATTTTTTTTTTCAACGTTTATTTCATTTTTGGGACAGAGAGAGACAGAGCATGAACGGGGGAGGGACAGAGAGAGAGGGAGACACAGAATCGGAAACAGGCTCCAGGCTCCGAGCCATCAGCCCAGAGCCCGACGCGGGGCTCGAACTCACGGACCGTGAGATCATGACCTGGCTGAAGTCGGACGCTTAACCGACTGCGCCACCCAGGCGCCCCATATTATTCATCTTATTTTACAGATTTAGAAACTGAGGCAAAAGGAAGTTTAGCAAATTACTCAAGGTCACACAGCCAGTGAGCGATGGAGGGGGAAACTGAATCTAGATCTGTCTGAGCTGAACACCCCATTTTTGATCCGTATTTTGAGTTGCTGATGAAATAACTTCTGGTCTCATGACATTGACTCCCCAGTGATACTCTGCTTCCTTGTGAGGTTAGCCATCTCAGCCATGAAGAAAGTTGTGAGTAAACGCCTTTTAAAGACAAGAACTGAGCCATATTATTACACGTATCATTCATTACATCCAGTACAAGGCTTTATTGCTTATGGATCATGAATAAATATTTTTGATTGATTCATCCATAAAAGACCTCGACTTGAATTCCTTGGGGAGATATTGATCACTCAGGGCTAACTCCATAGTAAATAAGTGTCCCTACTATAAGATAAATAAAAGTGAAAGCCTTTGGGAACACATGTAAAAAAACGTTGCATCTTGGAGTTGATTCTCAATGACAATAGCTTCTTATTTTGCACGAGTTCATTCTAACACCTCCCCACTCATGTAACTTCTCCCAGATCAGTGTAGCTCTGGTGTTTATGTAAAGACCCAAGCTGTACTTCATGCTCCCTGGCCACACCAGGAATGTGACGTTGCTGTGCAAATGTCATTTGCAGCCACAACCTGGGTGCATCTAGTTAGGCAATGGCTTTCAATTTCTTCTGGAGATGCATTTGTCTTTGTTCTGCACCTTTATCTAATAACAGATCCCTCTTAATCATGTTAGGAAGACAGACAAAGTTTAATCACACCATTCATCATGATTGGGACACAATGTGCTAAGAAGGGCACTTTATTGCATTGTCTAAACTGAGTTTTGATACAAATAATTTTGACAACCAGGAGATGCTATTACTTATCCAATCAGGACATTACTACAAGTACAAATCTGGTCTAAATTCTGAATTAAGAATAACAAAATGAGTTCTATTTAGTCTCAAGATGGCTTCTTGGCCTCTGAAAAGTCTCCTAGTTTTGACAGCCAAGACTGTATATGAATCCCTCACTTGCATATTGAACTCACCCCAGATGGAGAAGTGAGCACACAGCTGTATCTTTATTGCTCACACAGGGACTACTGTTGGCAGGCAACACTGTTGTTATATCATGACTCATCTTTTTCTCACATTTGTTATCACAAAAGAGATAGATACTAAGGATATCCCTCCCCAACCCCTGTCTCCAATCCTGGGGGCTGTGAATCCCAGTAATTCAATTTTAGGAGTAACAGATATTTTTCTCTGCTCTTTTCTCTGTCTTCAAATCAGGGAGCATTAAGAGAAAATAACCTTACCTGTGGGTCCGCGTAACTGACTATTAATTAGAGAGATCTGAGGTCTTATTGAACTCAGTAATAACTTCGTGATTATGCAGATTTCAAGCAAGGGAAAGATCATGAATAGAATAATTCTGGAATAACCAAAAACAGTCTGGAAGGAAACCCACCCATTTCTTGATTCTAATATATTCCCTTTGACCATGATAGTGATGATAACGATGATGATCATGATACCACCACAAATAATGGTGATATGTATTAAAGAAGTAGAGTTGCAGAGACAAAATACTACACATTATAGGAGATTATACTTGTTACTTACTCTTCATGTTTCCTAGAGACTAAAAAAAAAATTTCTCCTTTACTTCTTCCTCCCAACTTCCAACTCACTCTCTCCAAGGTATTGGAAGGGATGTATCCAATTTGTAAACTTGGAAAGCAGAGATTGAGTAGACTGGCAGACAGTGTCCTCTTCTTTCAGAGCAGCCTGTTGGAGGACCTGTGCATCTGTCTTTGCTCCTGATTTCTACGCACACCAAGACCAAGTCAGGTCCAAGGCTGGCCTCTGAGAGAGAGAGATCCTGTGGTCTTTTATCTCTCCTTCCCTCCTGTGGAAATAAGTGAAAACCAAATGAGAACAAGCAAAAACTTTTCATTTTAGAACTTGTTATAGCAAGAAAGTCAGCCCCCTTTACCTGATATTTTGGCAGAGATTTTAAGGCAGAGAGGGGAGTGGGAAAGCTTTATCGTGGAAAAAGGAAGGGTTTCAAGTGTGTTCTGATTGGAGGATGTTGACATGGGGAGACAGTAAGGGGACTCACTAGAAGTAGAGCATCCTATGTGATCAGTTACGGAAGCATATTTGGCTTTCTCTGGTTGGTCCTAAATTGGAAGTGGGGACAAAAATTGGGGAAGTTATCAGTTACTAGTTGAGTCCTGGCCACTTTGGGCCAATTGTTACAGGGATTATTGTTTGGTTTCATGGATTGGTTACTAGAGATAGCAGACTGACTTCCTACAAGTCTTATGGGTAACAGTCTGTCCTGAACTAGTTACTGTGGATAGTGGGTTGGTTTCTGGTCTTGTTGCTACGTATTACAGATCAGAGTTCTATTTTATATATGGTCTGGCCATTATCCATTTGTATATTCAGCTTCTGACTCCCTACTGCAGAAGTGACGAGCACCAATGTGGAATATGTCATCCTTTATATTCACGTTCTCACTCAGGTGAGACGTTTCTGAGGTCTTAGAGAGACAAATATTAGGACACCCTGTGGTGTTCACATATCCAAGTCACATCCTGCAATCAGCTTTATGGCTGATAAGGCTGATATATTGATCTCCATCTATCTGACCTCTGAGTTTTTTAAATTAGTACTAAACTCAGGGGCGAAGACAGGGGTGAGGTCAATTATTGAACCAATAAACCCTTAGCCCTATGGAGGACTAATATTCAAACAGAATTGAGGAAGTATCTTAATAGGCAGAAAACTTTTAAATCTGTTCCCTCTACTTTTCTTTATACCTGAACTGTGTGCCTAACACCCTTTATTTCAAACTTAAATCCATTTATATTTACATAATAGTTTTCATTTTGTTTCCTTTGTGGCTCCAGATTATTACCTTAGAATGCCTTAGATTACCATTTTCCCTTGTTTTATGACTCTCTTGTTGGGGCTGTGTTTCTTCTTGTTCCAGTATACAAATTACATGTTACTTGGAACTTGGGTTATAGGATGCAGACATTAAGAGAATACATAAGTCTATAAAATATTATTGGCATCAAGGTGCCTGGGCCGGGTGATGAGTGTGACCTCTCTCTCTCTCTCTTTTTTTTCAGCTTTATTGAGATATTACTGATATATGACATATGTAAATTTAAGATGTATAATATGGTGATTTGATACCTGTATATATTAGGAAATTATTACAATAAGTTTAGTTAAGATCTCACCTCTTTATATAATAATCATTTTTTGTGGCAGTAACATTTAAGATCTACTCTTATCAACTTTCAAGTGCATAACACTCTACTATCAATTATTATCACCATGCTCTGCATTAGATCCCCATAACTTGTTCATCTTATAGTTGGGAGTTTCTACCCTTTGATCAATGTCTCCTCATATCCCCCAACCCCAACCCCTGGAAACTGCCATACTACTCTCTATTTTTATGATTTTGTATTTTTAAGATCACACATCTAAGTGAGAACATAGAGTATTTGTCTTTCTTTGATTTATTTCACTTAGTACAATACCCTCAAGTTCTATCCATGTTGTCACAAAAGACAGGATTTCCTTTTATTATGGGAAATATTTCATTATATATGATATATAAAGTATATTATTATATTTATATATTACCATATATATTACATTTTTTAAGTTTATTTGTTTTGAGAGAGAGAGAAAACATGAGCAGAGGAGGGACAGAGAGAGAGAGAAGGAGAGAGAAAATCCCATTCAGATTCTTCACTATGAGCACAGAGCCCGATGAGGGGCTCAATCCCACAAACTGGGAGATCATGACCTGAGCTGAAATCAAGAGTTGGATGCTTAACCAAGGTGCCCCTATATTACATTTTCTTCTCCATTTACCTATTTCTTACCACATTTATGGCTAAATGTGTCAATGGACACTTAGGTTGTTCCCATGCCTTGGCTATTGTGAATAATACTGCAATGGACATGAGAGTATAGATGTGTCTTCAAAATAGTGATTTAATATTCTTCTATGTGTACCCAAAAATGGGATTGCTAGATCATACAGTAGTTCTATTTTCAATTTTTTGAAGAACTTCCCTACACTTTACCAAAGTGGCTACACCATTTTACATTCTCACCAACAGTGCACAAGGGTTCTTTCTCCGCAGCCCTGCCAACAACATTTATTGTCTTTTGTCTTTTGGGTAAAAGTAATTCTAACAGGTGTTAGGTGATATCTCTTTGTGGTTTTTATTGCATTTCCCTGATGATTAGCCACGTATAACATCTTTTTATGTACTATGTATTCATATGTATTCTTTGGAAAAATGTATATTCAGATCTTCTCATTTTTTATTTGGATTGTTTATTTTTCTGCTATTGAGTTGTATAAGTATCCTATATCTTTTAGATATTAATCCCTTATCAGATAGATGGTTTGCAGATAATTTCTCTAATTCAATAGGTTGCCTTTCATTTTATTGATTGCTTCTTTTGCTATACAGAAGCTTTTCAGTTTGATGTAGTCCCATTTGTTTATTTCTTTAAATTATAAATGCTTTGACTTTTGCTGTAATATCTGAGTATAATCTGTTATATATTGTTTGGGGGGAGTTTGGTGAGGAGACAAGTCTGAACAAGTAAAATACCAGGAACCTTAATTTCTGCCTTTTTCTGCCACGCATATGGGTTATGGGGTTATTATGCTGATGGAAAGAAGAGTGGGGCTGGATTAAAAGCCAACACAGAATGGTAATCAATTTGGAATCCCATTGAACTCTTTGGTGATGTGAGTCAGACTATGGAGTTATCTATGCTGAGAATTTGTGATTTAAATGTTTCTTTTCTCTCTCATTTAACCTTGAATTTCAAAGGTCTCTAATAATGAAGGGGAGGAGGCCCAGAGAGGAATACCTTTTTCTTTGTATATTTACCCAAATAATGTCACATCTCAATTCATAAATCCTCATCATAATCTTGTGAGGTAGGAATTACACCCATATTTTCCAACCTAGAGAGTTGAGGAACAAATAGGAAAAATACCTTGCACAAGTCCACACAACTTAACAAAGGAAAGAAAGAAGAGAAAAAAAATATGTAGTATTACCGAGATGTGCAAATAAAGAGTCTGGAAATCCAATTACTTCCACTACGTCCATTTAAAAGGGAGAAACTGTAAATGAATTAAAACAGATATGTTAGGGGGTCCAAGCTTCCACTGCTTTGACACTTGATTCCTCTTCCCTTACTTCTTACCTCTTCCTCCCTAAATCTTGCCAAACAGCAAAGCACTTCCAAAAGAATTCTCAAATTGTTGTGATAGCTGCCAGGATGGGATTGCTCCAATAATCCAGAAAGGATGCACAAAAGCTAGCATAATCTCCAACTAGTCAATCACAAATTTTGTAGGAGTTAGACATAAACAAAACTGTCACCTACGCCAGACTGTAGGACACTATTCCTTAATGCCTTCACCCTGTGAAACTCCAACCCTGCTTTGCTTCAAAGTGACCTGGTTTTCAGGTGCTCCCAGATTCACATCAGCTGAATAAAGCCTTGAATTTCTATTTGAGTCACTTAAACTATTTGTATTCTTTGATAAAACATAAATTATTTGAATAGATGACACCATATTGAGAAGCATATTTGATTGGGGGAGTTAAGGCTCAGAGAACATAGTCCAAAAGGAGACCACAAAGATGTAGACAAATTGTTCATTAAGAAATTAAGAGCATTTTAGAAGGTTGTAGGTAAACCAAAAAGAGAAATTCAGAAAATAGAGAAAAGATGACTGCTGTCCATAGAAAACATGGAGGATGTGAGCACTATCTGATCATTGATGAATAAACCCATTTTGGAACATAATGTGTAATATTAAATCATAAAACATTCCCATTGTTTTGGTGTAATCCCACCCCACATCTTTATCCTGACCTTCAGTCAAGTCTGTTAGGCCCACAAATGGATGTCAGTGATCTGGAGAATCTAAGGAAAGAGGGCTGGATTTGTGCCATGTAAGATGGCAAAAAATATAGAGAAGAGAACAAATGAATTCAGTGGGACATGGAAGGAAGATTTTAGAAAGAGTCCACAGTTAGAAAAAGTCAGGAAGCTGTTAGCTGCTAAAGGCTTTTCTTCCAAATGAGGGTCACCTTTTAAAATATTTTTTTAAATATTTTTAAATGAACAAATTTAAACAAGTATTTATAGAAAAGTGTTAGAGTTACAGAAACATTACAAAGGTTGTACAGAGAGCTCACACACAGCCCACATGGTTTCCCCATTATTTATATTGTATATTAGCATGGTACATATGTTGCACTAATGATCAATGTTGATACATTGTTTTAAACTATAAGTCCAAAGTTTATTGAAATTTCCTTAATTTTTTTCTTTTGTTCCAAGATTCCATTCAGAATACCACATTACATTTAGCTGTCCTCTTGTCTGTGACAGTTTCTTAGACTTTCCTTGCTTTTGATGACCTTTCCTTGGTTTTGAAGAATACTGGTCAGTTACATTATAGAGTGTTCCTAAATTGGGATTTGTCTGATATTTCTCTCATGGAGTTAGAGATTTTCAGGAGGAAGACCACAGAGATAAGGTACCAGTTTCATCACATCATATCAAGAATACATACTACCCAGTGGCTTATCACTGTTAGTGTTGTCCTTGATCACCTGGCTGAGGTAGGCTCTGTCCGTCAGGTTTCATCACTGTAAATTACTATTTTTCTGCCTTTTCCATACTGTACTCTTTGGAAGGAAATTACTCTGCTTAGCTCACACTTAAGAAGGGTATCTACATATGTTACTTGTAATTCTTCTCTACAGAATGTTTGTTTATTCTCCTTCATGTATTTATTCAACCGCTCATTTAACTCAGTATGGACTCATGGACATTTAATTTATACTATGGGCTATAATCCAATGCTTCTTTATTTTGTTAATCAAATTTTTCCAGCTTTATTCATTGGTAGCTCTTTCATTTGGCTGCTATGTCCCTTGGATATCCCTCATCGTTGTGTTTTGTTGTGGTTGAGCACTTCCTTACTTTTTGGCACTATCAGATGCCCCGGGATTATCTTGTATCTTTTCTGTCCCAGTTCTAGAATTAGTCATTTGTACAAGGAGCTGTGCTTGCATTTATTGGAAGAAGGTATTAGAAACCAAGACCTGGGCATTAGGTGTGCTTGTAACTACTGGAGTATCATTGCTTCTAAGTCCTCTCAGCTGAGAGAGCACAGAAAAATGTGTACACTAACCATGTAACAGACACCTATAAACACATGTGTGTAAACATCTGTCTCTGTGTTAATTTAAACATGGGTTCATACTAATATCTCCAACTTCTAATCCATTACCATATAGATTATTATAGCTTCCCCTTGCTTATCTGTAATCCACTCCAACAGCGGGAAGCCTGGCTCCCACCACCTATCATCCATTTACCTATTTGTTCAGTTCAAGTACACGTGTAAAGCAGTATCAGAATTAATTGTACCTCCCCTGGGGGTGAGGAAACTTTATCAGTTAAACTGCTTATGTCCAATTTTTTTTTCACCAGACTCTATGCATTTCCAAAGTTACTCGTGTCAGCACCTTTTCCTCCCAATCTCTTTACTAAAATTGTTCCATTCATTTATAATAGAGTTAGAGTGTATGTCACAATCATGTATTACATCCGGGGATCCACTGACTTCCTGAGTGCTTTTCAAATTTTGCATGTATTAATGTTTGCTCTTTATACTGTCAGGTTCAATGGGTTTCAATAAATACGTTATGATGTACATCCACAATTACAGTATCATAAAGAATAGTTTCACTTCCCTAAATTATCTGTTGGATTTCACCATCTCTACCCTGCCTCCTTCCCTCAAATCCCTGTTAACTACCAATCATTTTACCATTGCTATAGTTTTTCTGTCTCTACAATGTCACATAATTGGAATCATATAAATGTCCTTTTAGACTAGCTTCTTCCACAGTATTTATTTAAGGTTCATCCATGTCATTTCATGGCTTGATAGCTCATTTCTTTTTATCATTGAATGGTTTTACCACCATTAGTTTATTTATTCATTCTTAAATCTATTTTTGCTTCTAGTTTGGGGTGAATAAATAAAGCTGCTCTTAACATTTTAGTCCATGCTTTTGTGTGGATATATGTTTTCAAATCAATTAGGTAAACAGATAGGGATGTGATAGCTGAATCATATGGTAGGTTTATGTTTAGTTCTGTAAAAACTGCTAACTCACATCCTAAGTGGTTGTTCCATTTTTGACCCCTACCACCAAGAAATGAGAGTTCATGTTGCTTCTCATGGTGTCAGACTTTGGGATTTTAGCCATTCTAATCAGTGTGTCTTTCGGCTTTTAATTTGAAATTTTCTAGTCACAGGTGATGTTGATCATCTTTTAATATGCTCACTTGCCATTGATACTTCTTTGTGGAGATGTCTATTCAGATCCTCTGCCCATTTTTTTTTAGTGGACTGTTTACTTATTGTTGACTTTTAAGTGTTCTTTGTATATTTTGAAAACAAGTCCTTTATTCGATATGCGTTTTGCAAATATTTCTCCCAGTTTATGTCTTGTATTTTCATTATCTTAACAATGTCCTTCAGAGTAGAAGTTTTAAATTTATAAAGTTTTCTGCCATGGATTATGCTTTTTGGGTTATATATAAAATGTGTTGCTAGGCCTAAGGTCACCTATATGTTATGCTATCTTCTAGAAGTGTTGAGATTTTGCATTTTACAGTTATATCTGTGGTCCATTTTGAGTTAATTTTTGTGAAAAGCATAAGTTCTATGTCTAGGTTCTTTTTTTTTTTTTTTTTTTTTTTTTTTGCATATGGATATCTAGTACTCCAGCACGGTTTGTTGAAAAGAATATCCTGTTTATATGGAATTGCCTTTGATCCTTTGTCAAAGATTAGTTGACTACACGTGTATGGGTTAATTTCCTGGACCCTTTGTTCCATTAATCCATGTGTTTATTTTTTCCAGTTACATGCTGTCTCGATCATTGTAGCTCTATAGTAAGTATTAAAGTGGAATATGCATCCTACAACTTTGTTTTTCAGCATTATGTTGGCTATTTGGGGTCTTTTGCCTTTAGAATCAGTTGTTATCCATGAAATAGTTTGCTGAGATTTTGACTGGGATTTTGTTGAATCTGTAGATCAATTTGGGAATAATTGAATCTTAACAATATTATATTCTAATCCATGAACTTAGAATATGTCTCTTTTTTTTAACTCCTCTGTGCTTTCTTGCATCATAGCTTTATGTATATATAAAGTTTTTGTATATAGATCCTTATGTATTTTTTTATATTTATAATTTAGCATTATGACTTTGGGGATGTTATTGTAAATGATATTTTTTTATTTCAAATTCAAATTGTTTATTACTGGTAGATATGAAAGCAACTGACTTTTGTATATTAACCTTTATTCTGTTATCTTGTTATACTTGGCTATTAGTTTCAGAAGTTTTTTTGTTTTTTGTTTTAATCAATTCTTTGGGTTTGTACACAGATAAATTAACTTCAAACACAGACCATTTTATTTCTTCCTTCTCAATCTGTATGCCTTTTATGTCCTTTTTTTATGTTTATTTATTTTTGAGAGACAGAGAGACAGAGTGCAAGTAGGGGAGGGGCAGAGAGAGAGGGAGACACAGAATCTGAAGCAGGCTCCAGGCTCTGAGCTGTCAGCACAGAGCCCGATGCGGAGCTTAAACCCACGAACCACGAGATCATGACCTGAGCCGAAATCGGATGATTAACTGAGTGAGCTACCCAGGCGACCCTCCTTTTTTATCTCATTTCACTAATTAGGACTTCCAGCACAATGCCGATAGGAGTAGTGAGATGTTACATTCTTACCTTATTCCCAATTTAAAGGGAAAAACATCCATTTTCTCACCATTAGGTTTGATACTTTTTGTAGGATTTTTGTACATATTCTTCCTCAAGTAGAGGAAGTTCCCCTCTATTCCTATTTGCTAAACATTTTTATTATGAATTAGTGTTGAATTTTGTTAAATGCTTTTTCTGCATCAATAACACAGTCATGGGATTTTTCTTTTTGAACATATTAATGTGGTGGATTAATTTGGTTGATTTTTGAATATCAGGTCAGCATACCTGCAATAAACCCTGCTTTGTCACTGTGTATGCCATTTTATCCATTGTTGGATTTGATTTGCTCATATTTTATTGAGGATTTTTGCATTCATGTTCACCAGAAGTACCAGACTGTAGTTATCCTTTCTTGTGACATCTTTATCTGATTTTTATCTCCACTTCTGTTTTCTGGAAGAGATTATGGAAAATGGGGTTTTGTCTTCCTTAAATGTTTGATTGAATTCCTCCAATAAAACTGTCTTGGCCTGGTGCTTTCTTTTAGGATGGTTATTAATTGCTCATTCGATTTCATGAATGGATATAGACCAATTTGAATTATCTAAATCTCCTTCTGTGATTCTGGTAGTTTATGTCTTTCAAGGAATTGGTTCATTTCATCTAAGCTATCAAGTTCATGGGCAGAGATTTGTTCATATTATTCCTTTATTATCCTCTATGGGATCAGTAGTAATGAAATTTTTTTGTTGTTGGTAGTTTGTTCCTTCTCTCTTATTTTCTTGGTTAACCTGGCTAGAGGTTTTACAAGTTTTATTGATATTTTCACAAGGTAAGAATGTAACCATAGCCCTAGACTGTCTTCTTCTAGACTTCTTATTAGATAAGAAAAATTTCAAACCTTTACTTTGGGCCATAACTTTATTTTTTTTACAAGCAAATTAACTTAATCCTTAATTGATACATTACCCTTCCCTCACCTCACTTCTCATTCTTTGGAATCTACTGACTGTCCTAAGGTTTAAGAGTTACATACTATCTGCCCCCTCTTTCTCCTTCTTCCCTCCTCCCTCTTGTATTTATCTTATCAGTTAGTTCCGTCAAATGACACCTAACACAGTAGATATGAGATAAATATTGGTTGAATGAATGAATAAGTTTTCTTGATTATAACAGTTTCTAAGCATATGAGGAGAGGAGCTCACTCACAAATCCATTTCCAGTATCTGTCCCATGGAACAACTCATAAGAGAAACTGACATGTATGTCCTTACCTTACCTTAAGATTAGCAAACTTCCAAAGCAAAACTAAGGCTTGAATGATTACCAGAATCATTTGTCAAAACAAGTACTTTAGCCAAATATTCAATCCCCAGCAGGACATATTTCTGCCCAAATTATCTGGATAATTTGTTCAGTCTTCCAGTTGGCTTCTCCATGGCCTCCTATGGTCCTTGTAAGCTTCTGCAGCTGTAGCTATGCCAGTGCTTGGCTCAGGGCTAGAATGCAGGTAAGTGAGGGTGGAAAGCTCTGAAAATCCAATGGCAAGGGTTAGAGGCACTATTTCTGGGGGGTTCTATGTGTTATTTTTCTGGGATGGAAGGGAAGAAAATGTAAAATGGAAAGAGAACTGAGCTACACATCATATTTCTCTTCTTAGCACTTTTCATTATCTGGGGTTAAATTTGTTTTTCTTTAAGTTTTGATTTTCTTTCCTCTCCCTCTGGAATGTGAGCTCCATGAGGGCAAGGGCCATCTCTATCTTATTATTCTCTTAACATGGAAACTTGGCAAATAGTGGATGACCAATAAATACTCCTCAAGTGAATGTTTCAAAAACAAACCAAAAGCCTCTGGGGCAAGCACAGATCCCTTCTGTCGAGTTTTGTGTTAAGATCACTGTTTGGAATGAGACTGCCCTGGTTTGTATTCTGTATTGTCTATTACCAGCTTGCAACTGGGATTACTTTCTTTGTCACCCTGAATTTATTTCCTTATTCATAAAATGGAAGCAATAATGATACTCTATAATATACTGAATATGCTACCAATTACCAAGTACAAATTTATTTTTGATCCAAAAACTGTATTGAAAAGATTATGAAAAGGAAGTACCCAGGATCAATTTGCAGTGTGCAGGAATAGAGATTCATATCTGTGTGCTAAGCATCACCATGTCTAATTAGGCTAATTCCCTAATCCAGCATATCCAAATGATCTTTTAGGTTTCCTCTGGCTTCAGCATTCCATAACTAGGTGACCAAGTGTGTAGTTCTGAGGGACTTCCCTGTGCTTCCCCCCATCCTCTCTTCCCAGTGAAGAGCTCCTCAAGGTATCCTGCTCTCCTATCAAAACCCCGTCACCTCTCCTGACACTAACAGGCCCCAGTACAGAGCCCGTGGCTTCTCTTTAGCCAAATTTTGCAGTACGTTGCAGTAAGCAGACTGGGTTTGGCATACCCATGTATCCCTGCAGGGAAAGACAGACTAAGCAAAATCTTATTTACCTCTCCCAAGTCAGTATCTGATAGGGCTTGAGACATTATTGTTTTATGTGTGTTGGAAAAGACCGAGGCCTGGCAAGGAGTATCTTAGTGGCTAATGTAACACAGAATAACACTGGACCAGCCACTGAGTTATTCAGAACATAGTATGTCCCTCTGTCTGGGCACATGAGTCACAGTTCCCCCATAAATAAAAGGCAAGCATAAGTTTGTCAGAACTTCCTCATTTTTATGGGGAGGTCTCCCTAATAGCCACAAACATTCTGCTAAAACCAGAGGGTGGTGAAATTATAAGTCCATTCTTCCCTCACATTTGCCTATGCTGGGACAATCAGCAAAACAAAAGTTTATTCCAAAGTTAAGTGCTTAATATTGTTCACTGAAATACCGTCCTCACATTCTGAAGTATTTAGTTTGTGAGTTTTATGTTTCCATGCTTTTGAAAAGGACTCCAGGATTTTAGTTATCTCTATCAGTAGCTGTGTGATTGTGGTATTTTGTTCAATGGATGACACCCCCAATGAATCACAACTTTCTGTATCAGTGTACTTGTGTATCTTTCCCCTCTGTGTTGAATTGTGCTTTGGCCAATGGATCATCAACAAATATGACGCCAAGCTCCATAAGCACTTGTACGTTGAGGCTTGTCCTCATGTACTGGTGCCTTTACCCCGAAAGGAAGCCCAGGCCTGAGCTTGCTTCTTTGAGATTCAAAAACCATAGGATGGGCCTAAAATGTATTATGCTAAGTGAAATAAGCCAATCAGAGAAAGACAAATACCATATGATTTCACTTATATGTGGAGTTTAAGAAACTAAGCAGATGAACATATGGGAAGAAAAAAGGGAGAGAAAAAAAAAGACAGAAGGAAACAAACCACAAGAGACTCTTAATGGTAGAAAACAAACTGAGGTTTAATGGAGGGAGGAGGGGGATGGGTATTAAGAAAGGCACTTGTAATGTATACTGGGCGTTGTATGTAAGTGATGAATCACTGAATTCTACTACTGAAACCACTGTATGTTAACTAACTACAAATTAAATAAAAATTAAAACAAAAAATATAGGAAGACAGAGGCGCAGCTATCCCAACTATCTAAGTTGAGCCCTGCTCCCAGCCACCTCTCCAGCTACATTCAACCATGTGAGCAAACCCAGGAAAACCAATGGAAAAACCAGCCAGCCAATCCACAGAACTGTGAGAAGTGGTAAATTGTTGTGTTAAGCCACTGGTTTTTGTTAAATTCCAGTGTCATTAATGTATAGCATATTCGTTTTCAGGTGTACAACATAGTGACTCAACACTTTTATACATCACTCTGTGCTCACCACAGGAAGTGTATTCTTAATCCCCTTCACCTATTTCACCCATCCCCCCACCTACCTCCCCTCTGGTAACTACTGGTTTGTCCCCTATATTGTAGGGGGTTTTTTCTTTGTTTTTTTTTTTCTTTTAAGTTCCACATAAGAGCGAAATCATATAATATTTGTCTTTCTCTTATTTATCACTTAGTATTATACTCTCTAGGTCCATCCATGTTGTTAAAAATAGCAAGGTTTTATTCTTTTTATGACTGTGTGTATATACATATATATATGTATATATACATGTATATATATATACATGTGCATACATATATATGTGTACACACACACACACACACACACACACACATATATACACACTATATGCCACATCTTCCTTCTTCATTCATCTATCAGTGGACACTTAGGTTACTTCCATAATTTGGCTATTCTAAATGATGCTGCAATAAGTTTTTATGGGTATGTATATTTTTTTTCAAATTAGTGTTTACATATTCTTTGGGTAGATACCCAGTAGTGGAATTATTGGATCATATGGTAATTCTATTTTTTTAATTTTTTGAGGAAACTCCATACTGTTTTCCACAGTAATTGCACCAGTTGGCATTCCCACCAATAGTGTGCAAGTGTTCCTTTTTCTCTACATCCTCACCAACACTTGTTTCTTGTTTTTTTTATTTTAGCCATTCTGATGGGTACAAGGTAATATCTCACTGTGATTTTGATTTGCAACTCCCTGATGATGAGTAATGTTGAGCACCTTTTCACATGTCTGTTGGTTATCTGTATGTTGTCTTTGAAGAAATGTCTGTTCATGTATTCTGTCCATTTTTTTTAATTGGATTATTTGCTTTTTGATGTTCAGTTGTATATATTCTTTATATATTTTGGATACCAACCCCTTATTGAATATGTAATTTGCAAATATATTCTCCCATTCAGTAAGGTTGCCTTTTTGTTTTGTTGATTGTTCCTTTGCTGTACAGAAGTTTTTTATTTTGATGAAGCCACTGGGTTTTGAGAATACTGATCACATATAGATAGGTAGCTGGTACCATGATTTGGGGCTAGTTTCATAAGTCTTAGAAGCCTGAGTTTCCTCTTCTATATAATGGGAATAATGGTATTCACACTACAAGGATACTGTGAGGTTTAAATGTAATAATAAATTTGTCCCTAACTCTGAGTCTGGCCCATAGTAGACCTTAGGCTCTTAATACATGACATATTTTTGCTACTATTTTTGCTGCTTCTATATCTGAAGGAGGAAAAAAAAGTGAATTGGCTTTTGTCATGAAAACCTAGTGTATTTTCCAGGAAAATTGTTTCATAGGTACATCAGGGATGAATAATCAAGATAAGAAAAGTTTCCTTCTCATAGGATACTTTAGAAGTTGTTTTATATAAGGAAAAATGACTTCTGCCAGAATAGCAGCATTCACCTAGCTAATGTTGGGTTTTTTTCAAATATTTCGATGGGACTATGTGCTTTGACTAGACAATAATCACAAGGAGAGGCTGTGTGGTGATACCAGTTTAAAACGGCATATAACAAACTCAAAACATAATTGGAGAAAACAGAGTATTCATTTCTGAGATAAAAACATCACCCCTCACATACCTTGATGATTACTGGAGCCAAAATACGGCACAAATGACTTATTATGAATATAAACTTGTAGAAAATGAAGTCTAATGGTATAATTATGAAGACAATCACAGTCCTGTTTATCACTTTAAAATATTCTAAAGAAGTGCAGTGGTAGATCAGTGTATTTGAAAAGATGATTCACTTTGAAATAGCTGAAGGATTCAGAGTGGTTCAGTCCACTGAAAATAGATATACTGCAGTGGAGAACATCATTATGCCTAGTGGACACTCAAGATGAGATAAGCAAAAGAGGAAGAATATAGGATGATGAAATTACTTCGGCCCTACTCAGTATATTGTGTAATGGGATTCTCAGGCTATTATTGACTGAGTTGGTGAAAGATAGAAAAAATATATAGCATTACCAGAGAAATTATCAGTATAAAAATACAAAGCAATCCTGAAACTAATTTGGATAAGACTTCCACAGAGATTAGAAATGATTTAAACTACTTTTTGATTTGAGATTTTTGGGGGGCTTATTTTGACAAATTTTTGTAACTTTCTTATGTTCCAATAATAAATATTTATGATAACATGATTATGGATTACTTGATTACATTACATTACATGATTATGATTACTTTATTTTTTAATTATGTAATGTTTACTTATTTTTGAAAGAGAGAGAGAGAGAGAGAGCAAGCAGGGGAAGGGCAGAGAGAGAGCGAGACACAGAATCTGAGGCAGGGTCCAGGCTCCGAGCTGTCAGCACAGAGCCCAACATGGGGCTCGAAGTCACAAACCACGAGATCATGACCTGAGCTGAAGTCAGACACTTAACTGACTGAGCCACCCAGGTGCCCCTGGATAACACTTTAAATTGCAACAGGAACGTGAAAGACTAGCAAGGGTATATTTCTTGGACTCAAAAGGCCTTATTTCTAGCTATAATTATGTGACCTTGAATAAGTCACCTCATTGGATCTCAGTCTCTGTATCTTCAAAATGAGGGTACTGGATGGAAGTTAGCTATTGGATATTTTTAAGACCTTAAAAATGCCTGACTTTCACTAATTTGGTGATTTAAAGTTAGGCATTTGTATCATGCTAAATAATGACCCCCAGAATATCCAGGTCCTAACCCTTGGAACCTGTAAATGTTACCTTTTATGACCAAGAGGACTTTGCAAATGTGTCCAATTTAAGGGTCTTGAGAAAGAATTGTTATCCTGGATTATCTGGGTGGGCTCTAAATGTAATCACAAGCATCCTTATAAGAGAGAGTCAGAGGATATTTGACTAAAAAAGAGTAGGAAATATAACAAAAGAAGCAAGAGATTATAGGGGTCATAAATCAAGGAATGCCAGTGGTTTCCAAAAGCTAGTAAAGGCAAGGAAACAGATTCTTCCTTGAAGACTCCAGAAGGAATCAATTTTGCTGAAATCTTACCTTCAGCCTAGTGAAACTGATTTCAGACTCCTGACCTCCAGAACTTGAAGAGAATAAATGTGTGTTGCTGTAAGCCACCAAGTGTGTGGTAATTTGTGACGGTAATAAGGAGGAAACTAATATAGCAGTCAAAAACCCTAAAGCCAACTTTGAGATATAAATGACTCAAATCATGAAATAGTAACTAATGATTCAGCCATTTATTAAGGGATTTATTTAGTACCAACTGTGGGACAGATATGAAACCTGGTGCTGGGGTTGAGACATAAGTCAGATATATGAATCCTGGTGCTGGGTATTACTTAGGATGCGCTTTGACCTTGAGTAACAGGAAACTTAACCCAGACATGCTTAAACATTAAAGGAGATTTATTAACTCATGTAACTGAAAAAAATCCAGAGGCAGGACAGAGGTTAGCAATTGGTACTTTTCAAAAATGGAAAATGGATTGTAGGAAAACAGCTAGAACTTTCTACTGCAATAGTCTTCACAAACACCATGAACATGTGAAGTGGCTGAGACAAAGTGCAATCAAAGAACTTCAAGATATTGTGATAAATGCCATTCTAAGGATACCTTAAAATACTGTGGATAAATATAGAAACAATGTGGAAGAATGGAGAAATCTGACTGGGATGGTTTAGGTTCAGTTTCTTGCAGAAGTAACATAAACTGAATCTTGAAAGATGAGTACATTAGTCAGAGAAGGGGATGGTCTTCCAAGATAGGAATATAGAGGTGGTTAAGTGCCCAACTCTTGATTTCAGCTCAGGTCTTGATCTCATGGTTTGTGAGATCAAGGCCCACGTAGGACTCTGTGCTGACAGCAGAGAGCCTGCCTGGAATCCTCTCTTTGCCTCTCTGTCTGCCCCTCCCATGCTCATTCTCTCTCTCTCTTTCTCTCTCTCAATAAATAAGTAAACTTTAAAAAAGAATATAGATTGTAAGGCTAAAGAAGCATGAAAGCATGCGATCAATGAGAAGTGAAGTGTGGTTGAAAAGTACACAGTGGGCCTGGGAGTTGAAGGGTAAGGGTACCATGGGACATGAAGGAGAAAACCAAGACTGAGGATGGAATTTATAAATTTTAGTGTCTGTAAATCTTGTAGGTCATCGTGAGGAGTTTGGTCTTCATCCTGACAACAGTGGGCGAGAGTGTTATCATTATTTTAGATCTATAGCAAAGGGTACGATAGAATAGACAGAACTTTGCAATTACTGTGATTAGCAGCTAAGGAGGAATGAGCTGGGTCAGGTCTACTGTGAAGGATCTGGCTTAAATGAGGGATCTGTAAGTAACCAGGAATGAGTCTGAAGTGCTCCAGAACCTGACAAAGAGATTTTCAGTGAGCATCTAGAGCTGTGGCAGACGTGTCTGTCTCTCTCACACTTCGTTAGGGATGGGAAGATGGGGAGATGTAAAGAAACTTGTCCAAAGTCATGGGACAGAAAGTTTCTGATTCTTCCAGATTCACTCGAAATTTATGCAAGGTTCAGACCCAGGGTCTGCCTGGCTCCAAAGCTCATGCTCTTAACACTTTTGCCATATGGCTCACAGTAACTCTTTCTATAGAGGTTAATGAACACCTGTTTTGTAGATGGCAACTGAAGCTCAGAGAAGTGATTTGTTCAAAGTTATATAGCCATTAAATAGTAATTTTTGGCCTTGAAAACTGACCTTTTCAACTCTAATGTTATTTGTAATACATGGCATTGTCTTTCCATAAAAGTTTGCTTTCTAGGGATCTTTAAAAAAAATTTTTTTAGAACATATACAGGCAAATCTTCAGTGAGATTAGATCAGGCAAAGGTCTCCGGAGAAAAAAAGTTAAACTAGAATAATTCCTTTCAACAATAGAATTCAACCTGGGTGATTTTGATCCCCAGGGGACATCTGGCAATGCTAGAGACATTTTTAGTTGTCACAATTGGGGTGTGAGTGCTACTAGCATCTAATAAGTAGAGGCCACTTGTGGTGCCCATCATCCTACAGTGCACAAGCCAGCCTCTCACAACAAAGAATTTTCCAACTCAACTGTTAATAGTGCCAAAATTGAGAAACTCTGGCCTATAGCAATAATGCTTTTGCTTGGTAGATGGGGTCATTGTCATGTCCTCTGTCTGTGTATCCCAACCACTGAAAACTCTGCTTTCCCTCTCCTATTTTACCTGTTAAACTGACCATTGCCTCTATGTCATTGCTGTCTCCTTACCATCATTTTAAATAAATGCAGGGTATTAATAACCATGTCCCTAGAAGCTGACAGAACATATTTTCAGGAGGAAGCTTTCTAGGAAATATTTAAAACAGTTTCACTCCTAAAAGTTGAGCTATGCACCTAATGACACCATACCTTAAGGAACAGCCTATTTTTTCTAGTTGAAGACAAGTGGTTTAGACAGCACTTCTAGAGGATGCATGAATAATTGGATTGGTGCCTCACCCGAGGGCAGGTCCAGTTAAGGGTTTTGCCCTTATTTCCATTTGTCCTTTCTTCCTTGTCTGTCTCCCACAGGGTCATGCCTCCTCCTTCTGTTCCCTCAAGGAAACTCTTTGCAAATTCCAATGAGCTCTGAAGAGACACAATTTTTGTCTGTGTTTTTGGTAAATTCCTTCTCTTATTATAGTGATTTATTTTTTAAAATTTGAATTGGCAAAATTATGCACACTCCTTTTCAAAGTTATCAATCACATCGAAAAGGGTAGAGAAGCAGAAAAAAAAGATCATCCATAATCCCATAGCCCAGTAGTAATTGTGGTTGGAGTTCAACATTTTTAAATATTTTCAATATTTTATTCCTTTGTTTGATATAGGTGACTTAAATATTTTAGCTTCAATGTTTTGTGTCCTTTTATTTTTCTTAGCATTATTTTACAAGAATTTCTACATCCCACTAAAAATTCCTTGGAAATTTTTGATTTAATGGATGTAGATTATTCTCATATATATATATATATATATATATATGTGTGTGTGTGTGTGTGTGTGATATTGTGTATATATATATATATATATATATATATATATATATATAGTAAGCAGTGTTCTATTGTTGGATATATCCTTTCCCCCCAACTATTATAAGTCGGCTGTGAATATCTTTGGAAATAAATCTTTACCTGTATTTCTGATTATTTTTTCAAGTTATGCTGCTAGAAGTGCTCAAGCATTGTGTCAAAGGGCAGGAGAACTTTTAAGATTGGTCAAATTATTAATTTGCAATCCCACCAGCATATATGAGAATGCTTAGTCTTGAAAGCTTCCCCAGATCAAAATAAGAAGATTCTCTAAAGAAATACCTAAGTAGAGTATAGAATTATGTACCAGAGTTTTTAGATTGGAGAAGAGAGTCCTTAAAAAAGAATTCTTAAGAAACAGATCATTATCAACTAGCTTGGGGAAGTTAAATGCAGATGTCTACCTTTCTGTTTTTATTATAGAGCTGAAAAGGCAATAATTTTCCCTCACCGGTCCATCAGCTCCAGGTATGAAAATATTTGCTGACTTCCGATCAAAAGTTTATTTTAAACAGGTAGAATTTTCTAAGAGCTGACTTCATATCTCTATCTAGCTCCTTGTGCAGGGTCAGGGGCCAGTTAAATTCACAAGCAGAATTAGCCGAGACAAGGCAAAGGTATTAAGTGATGGCACTCATAATTTATAAAGCAGACATTATTTTGATTGGAAGTGTCTATAAATTATTCTTTCTTCAGTGTCTTTCAGTAATGGGCTTATTGTAGATGAATAAGGAGGGTTCCCTGAGGCTTTAGACGTGCTTAATAAACCACTGGAGAATGTACAACAATTGCGTGATGGAAAACTAGGAAAATGATTTGGCCCCTGTGTTACATGAAATGGGGGCAGGGAGACCACTGCTGGGGAGAAGAGGAGGGAGCATTGACCCTGCTCAATGCTCAAGAGGCCAAGAGGAGACCATGGTACCAGGAAAAGTTGAGTGTCACTTTGACATTTAAAAAGAAAATTAGAGGGTGCCTGGGTGGCTCAGTCGGTTAAGTGCCTGACTTCAGTTCAGGTCATGATCTCCCAGTTCATGAGTTCGAGCCCCTCATCAGGCTTCCTACTGTCAGCACAGAGTCCGCTTCTGATCCTCTGTCCCCTATCTCTCTCTCTTACTTGTCCCTCCCCTACTTGGGCTCTTTCTCCCTCAAAAGTAAATAAACATAAAAAATAATTAGGACACACCAGTGTATATCAGGAATCCTTAAGTGTTATCCTACATTGGAGAGTGGAAAAGGAACAGAATAAGAAAAAGAATATGAGGAAGCAAGGTGACAAAAGGAGGCAAATATCAACTCTGTTGACTTTACTTGAGTGGAGATTGTATCCAACTCCTTCTGAAAAGACAAGACAGCTACAGATTAAAAGCCTAATGCAACAGGTAACATATGTAAGGTCTTTGACCCAAAGTAAGAAACATATATTTTTAGGCCACATGGCATGAGACAACCTAGCCAGTGGGATCCAAATAGAACTTCTCTGCCACGACCACCACTATGACCATGGAGTTTAGCTGAACTCACCTTGCAGCCTCCCTATGTTTGCAGCAAGGTGTAGCTTACTCAAGCTTAAAACTAAATACTTATGGATCTTGAGTTCACAGAATTTTCACATACTGAAAGTCTATAATCAGGAAAAAAAAATGGCATTATTGTCCAGTATGCGTTGCTTATGCAGCTACCTCTGCTTACACGCTATAGATGGTCCATAAGAGGCTTGATCATGATTCCAAAAACATCAAGTGCATGCTAATGAAAGGTAACAGATACTGTTGCTCCTCAGCCCAGGTTCCCTTCACTCCTTTTAACCAGATCACTGTACACATCCCTTAGCTGCCCTGAGTATTGTCAGCTAAGGGCTCTGGACTATGTATCTTCTCCAGAGAATTGTCCTCTGCTACAGGGAGACTCCTACCCTAGGAGAGGAGACCTGCCCCTGACCTGGGACTATCCATAGCCAATGACTGACTAATAAGGGAATAAAAAAGGCAGCCCCCTTGCCTTTAGTGGGAACATGTATATGGTGGGTCCCCAATACTATCCTTGTTGCCAGCAGATCATGCCAGGACCAGTCTACCTGAGACCATAGCCTCTTTTGGCTCTTTCTATTTCCTTATTTTGTTTTTCTCTTCTCCATAGGTTTTTTTTTCCTCAGGAGCACTCACTCCATCAAGAAATTACACACCCAAATCCCTGTCTCAGGCCCTGCTTCTGGATCTAAGACAGGAGAAATTATTTGATGATAATTATATGTTTATCTTTCAGTCTCTCAGAATAGACTGTGAGTTTCTTAAAAGTGAGGTCTATCCTTTCCCATCCTTGTAACCCCTCTAGTGTCTAGCAAATAAATTCCTTCCACATTTTAGGTTGTGAAATAGTAAGCTGAAGCAACCATGGATATTGCAGAAATACACGAAAAATCAGATTTAAAAGAACCAAATGCTGGGGTGCCTGGGTGGCTCAGTTGGCTAAGCGACCGACTCTTGATTTTGGCTCAGGTAATGATCTCACAGCCGTGAGGATTAGCATGGAGCCCTGCTTAAGATTCTCTCTCTCTCTCTCTCTCTCTCTCTCTCTCTCTCTTCCCCTCCTCCACTCATAGTCTCTCTCTCTCTCTCTCTGTTTCTCAAAATAAATAAACATTAAAAAATGTTATACTATATTAATATAGAGTATTAAAAATGTTATATACTATATTAATAATGAATTTAGATATATTGTGGTCTACCTCTGAATTAATGAGAGACCAAAATAACCTATCCAAAGACCAAAATGCCTTTATTTTCCCCTACTCCAAACTTTAATTATTTTCACAGCCCTTGATACATTTTCTTATTCTACCACTACCACCCACCTTTACTCAATTCTGTAATTCTTGATTTAACAGATTTTGAACATCTAATAGATAAATGTACCAGTCAATTTTTTTGTCGTTGATAGTGCAAATAAAGAAACCAATTTGAGCTAGCTTAAGTGGCAAAGGAAAAAATTTTGAAGGATATGAGGGTGTCTTACAGCATTCAAAGAAGGGTTGGACAAGAGGTTATCAGAATGGACAAAAACCAGGATAGCTTTGGCAATTTCAGGTGCTGAAGTTCATGGACTTTCTCTTCAGAGAGCTACCATTTAGTCACGCTCAGCCTCTAATTCTTGTGTTTCTTGGTAAAAAAAAAATATATATATATATATGTATGTATGTATATACATATATACATACATATATATACATATATACATGTATATACATATATACATATATATGTATGTATATATGTATATCTCCTGGGGCGCCTGGGTGGCTCAGTCGGTTGAGCGGCCGACTTCGGCTCAGGTCACGAAATCGCGGTCCATGAGTGCGAGCCCCGCATCGGGCTCTGTGCTGACAGCTCAGAGCTCAGAGCCTGGAGCCTGTTTAAGATTCTGTGTCTCCCTCTCTCTGCGACCCTCCCCCATTCATGCTCTGTCTCTCTCTGTCTCAAAAATAAATAAAACTTTAAAAAAATCCTAAATACACACGGTCAAATACGCAGTTTATGTGTCAACCCCCAAAATAAACAATTACAATCAGAAAATGTCACAAGTCACCTGCCTGGCTATTAGGGACCCATCCTAGAGAAGTGGGAATTTTTATTAACAGGCGGGTTCCCTGAAAGTGTACAACCTGAAAAGGTAGTGTTCTGGACATTTTAGATCATTTCAGGATTATTAGGAGAGCCCTAAATGGACTTAACATTCTAGAAGAGGAGCTAGTATGTATGCTCAAATAGTTATTCTCAACTAACACAAATAAAATTGACAAATACAAAGGGCATAAGAGCAAAACATTTTAAGGGGATCAAAAGAAGGAAAGAATTTTTTTTCAGCACAGATGAACAGGATAAAGCCATGGTCGAGAAAGGGGATTTTAGGAGCCAGAATAGCACAAGAAAAGGTGTGAATAGGTAAAGTGTGGTAGTTAGAGATGGGCTGGCTGTGCCAGAGGTCCGAGGGCGTTTTGCAGAGTAGCTAGAAAACGGGTTCAAAAGGTGAGACTTGACTGGCTGGTGAAGAAGCAGAAAGAGGAGTTACCAGATAATGGGAAGCAGAAGCTTTCCGAGCAAAGGAATGAGGTGCTCAAAACTGTGCTTTTAGATTAATCTATTTACACCCACATTCCCCAAACACTGCCATTAGGAGAAATAAAGTCCCAATTTCCTGTACTTTCTGCATGTTTGACGATGCGGAGGCAGCCAATGCGAATGATTTTACTACCTTCAGGGAGCCCATGTGTGGGAAGGTATAGCTGAGGCTTCTCAGGTAGCACATATGCAAGCAGAGTGAAGAATTAGGGCAATTACCAAAAAAATCTTGACTGCAAGGTCACATTCACTTGACAAATCCCAATTGTTAATGAAAAATGGTGTGCATGGTTTTTCACCCCTTAGTTTGGTTTGATTGGGGGTAGTTTACTTGAGTCGTCTAGATAATTGCTTCATTTTCCCACCTTTCCTGGTTTCTGTAGTCACAACGCTCGTGTGTCAGAGTTTTGTGGGGCCCCAAAGAAGCCCACATGCCAGGATATGTTAGGTGCTACTCTCCCAAGCTGGATTCATTTGTCTGTTTCCTGAATAGATTCCATACTCAGGAGAGGAACGTGAGGACAGAGCTCTATGTAGATTGAGATTCAGCCTTCTTCTCTCTTCTTCCAGCAACTTTGGAGATTTTGGAATTATTTCCCTTGGTTAAAAAAAAAAAAAAGCAATAATCAGCAGGAACCCACGGAATCATGGCCAGGGAAGTTGTCTCAATAACTTGAATGCTGCCCTCTCAGAAGATGACACTCATTCCCTAGAGACCTGGATGCTAAGATTGTTCTTTTCAATGTCTCTAGGTTTGCTGTAAAGGGAAAAAAAAAAAACAGACAGGGGGTGGATATTGGTGACTTCTGCCTTTCCATATGAGTTAGATGCATCATTGTGTCGTGGGTATGAATCCCCTCCCCATAACACTTGAGTGTAAGAACTGTCACATGACTTTATTTTTCTTAATAAAATAAAACCTGAGCGCCCATCCACACGAGCACTCAATAGTTTCTATCTCTGCTATCTTTTGGGTCTCTGCTGTGTATTGAAAAGTTTGTTGCCAATGTTGAGGCCATAATAATTCTGTGTGGTGCCCAAAAAAGAGATGATGGGCCTTAGCTTGCAGTGACCATCAGTGCAATATGGTCAGGTGACCCCATTATACCCATATGCCTATTGTGAGGTCCTCACCTTAGAAATTCTGTCTCTTGCTATTGCTTTCCAGACTTGGCATTTAGGGGCACCTTTGTGTCTCAGTCAGTTAAGCATCAGACTCTTGATTTCAGCTCAGGTCATGATCTCACAGTTTGTGAGATTGAGCCCCACGTGGGGCTCTGTGCTGACAGTGAGGAGACGGGCTTGGCATTCTCTGTCCCTCTCTCTGCCCCTCCCCCTGCTCACTCTCTCTCTCTCTCTCTCTCTCTCTCTCTCTCTCAAATAAGTAAATAAACATTTTTAAAAAAGATTTGGCATTTAAAGACTATCACCCGCAGACATCCCATATTTACACCCCATTTGGGAAACCACTTTCTGGGCCTAGATCTCTGTCATTCCTCTCCTAATATGTCTTCCTTGTCTTACTCAAGGCACCTCATTCCAAACTTTCCTTATCAGTGACTTTGAAACAAGCAAATATATCTGTTTACCTCTCCAGGGATGTGTGTGTGTGTGTGTGTGTGTGTGTGTGTGTGTGGCAAGAGAGAGGAAAAGGGGTGTGGAGAGAAAGAGTTAGTTTTAGATTTGTGTGGGAATGAAGGATTGGTCAGATCTTCAGAAATATAGTTCTTACCTCCGATCCGTGGGGTGAATGTTGTGATCCAGACACAAAAAGAGGTTTTATTGTTTTTGGTGAGTTCATAGAAGCTTCCCTCAAAGCTCCAAAATGCTTCTAGTATGTTTTATTTGCAGGGAGGGGAAGGTGATGAGGAGGGTCGCAGGCATTGAACGAATCTCCTTAACACGTTGCTGTGTATCTTTGTTAAAGACAGCAGTAAGAACCACAGCAAGAGTGTAGAAGGAACTTGAGGGGAAAAACAAAACAAAAAACAAAAAACATTTGTATTGTGGCTCCAGGGTGTCTACAGTGTTTCTAGCTCCCTCCTGGACCAGCCAGTGAGCTATTTCTAATTCTTGTTTCAGGAATAAGAACAGGAACATGGTGGCTCTTTTCATGACTCCAGGCTAAAGCAGGGAGTTCATCACCAGCCTCCTGAGGACATGAGGCCTATTACTCATACTCTCCTTCCAAGTTCAGTACCTAATCCACGATGTTAAGAACTAGGTCTGGTTCCCATACCCCATGGCTTCAGTGCCTATTGATATTCTGAATTTTCCCTTCATTTTGAGCACTGGTTATATACCCAACCACTATTTTGTTTTGTTATATCCAGGACTTACAAGTGTTTAGAAGGTTCATTTATTGTAGGAAGTCCTTTGATTTCACATTCAGTTTCTTTAATAGGCAAGACTATTCAGGTTTTTCTTTTTTGTGTGTGTGAGTCAGATTTTATAAATTGTGTTTTTCCCAGGTATTTTTCCTTTTCATTTAAGTCGTTGAATTTATTGGCATATAGTTGTTCATAATTTCCTTATTTCTATATTATAATATCTGTAGAGTCTACAGTGATCTACCATTTTCATTTCTGGTATTGGCATTTTGTGTTTTTCACTCTTTTAAAATTATTGTTCTTGCTAGAAGATTCTCAATGTTTTCAGTATTTTCAAGAATGAAAACATAACTGTCATTTTTTCTGCTTTTTGTCTATTTTATATTCTATTGATTTTTGCTTGTATCTTCATTACTTCTTTCCCTCAACTTCTTTTGGGTTTGCTCTACTTTCTTCTAGCTTTTTAAGATGCAAACTTAGGTAACTAATTTTAAGCCCTTCTTCTCTCCTAATATATACATTTAAAGCTAAAATTTCCTTCCAAGCATTGTGCAGTATTGCATTCCATGATGTTTCATTGTCATTCAGTTTGACGTATTTTCTAATTTCTCTTATTTCCACTTTGATCTATATGTTTCTTAGAAGCATAATCCTTGGAGCGGGGAGGGGAAGAGAGGAAAATGGGTGATGGGCATTGAGGAGGGCACTTCTTGGGATGAGCCCTGGGTGTTGTATGTAAGCACCATGAATCATGGGAATCTACCCCCAAAACCAAGAGCACACTGTATACATTGTATGTTAGCCAACTTGACAATAAATTGTATTTAAAAAAATAATAAAAAAATAAAATGACCATGTCAACCTAAAAAATAAAAATAAACAAAAAGAAGCATACTACTTAATTTCTAAATGTTTGAGGATTTTCTTGATATCTCATTGTTACTGGTTTCTCATTTAAATCTGTTGTGGTCAGAGAATATACTCTCTAATGTTTTAATCTTTTGGGATTGTTGAGCTTTATTTTATGGCTCAGCACACCATCTGTCATGGTGAATATTCCATGTAGTTTTGGAAAGAATGTGTATTCTGCAGTTGTTGTGTGTGTCTTTTACTCCATCACGATTTGACACAGCAGTAGGGAACATCCTTCCCATCAGCTTAGCATGATTGTCACAAGTACTCTTTCACATCAAAAATATTAATTAAAAGATCCAGGGTAGTTTATCACAACTTCTGTAACCATTTCCTTTGTGTCATTTACATTGCTTCTTCCTCTTCTCCTTTCTCTCCTCTTACTTTGTGTTCTTTTATTTTGTCTACTCATTCTCTCCTAGTTAAAAAAAAAAACACTTTGTGCATATTCAGAATTATTTTTTATGGCAAAATTCTAGATTGTGTGAAAGTATACGGGATAATCTAAGATTTTTTGCTGCTGATTGAAAAATAGCCTCTCAGAAAGTTTTCACTATTCTTCCCCACAGAGTGTATGTGTACAGTTACATCGGCATTGCCTCTAATGATAAATATTTTAATTTTTAAATTTGACAGTTTGGAAGACAAAAATGTCTCTAGTTGTTAAATTTGAATTTAATTACTAATGAGTTTAAATACTTTTCACATGTTTATTGGCTATTCATATTTTATTTTTGTAAATTATGTCTTTTATCCATTTTTATATTTTTCCTATTAATTTACAGGTTTTCTTATGCAATGCAAATATTTATTTTTAAATGTTTTTCTGAGATTTTTTTGGAGGCATAGACAGTTCTACTCAAGTGATCCAATCTATTCTTTCTTTCCTTTGTGATATTTATTTTACTTATTTTTATGCTTGGAAAACCTATCCATATATCAAAATCACATTTGATTTCTGCATAATTTATTCAAGATATAATATGTTTCTATTAAACCATGTAGAGAGCATTTTATTTGGTATAAAGTAAATAACTAATTTTGGAAAGATTTGTTATATCACCACCCTAATGAATAATATTTCTTGGGGCACCTGGGTGGCTCAGTCGGTTAAGCATCCAACTTCAGCTCAGGTCATGATCTTGTGGTTTGTGAGTTCAAGCCCCCCATCGGGCTCTGTGCTGACAGCTCAGAGCCAGGAGCCTGCTTCAGATTTTGTGTCTCCCTCTCTCTATGCCCAATTCCTGCTTGCAGTGTGTCTTTCACTGTCTCTCAAAAATGAATAAACGTTAAAAAAATTTTTTGAATAGTATTTCTTTTTCCATTGACTTCTGATACTATCTTAATAATTTACTAAATTCTGATATATTGTAAACACTTTACATGGACTATTTATTTTATTCCATTTATTTTGTCAATCTTTTTTTGTGCCAATACAACATACTTTGATTGTTATAAGGTCAAAATACTTTTTAATATCTGCTAAAGCTTGTCCTGCTTCATTATTTTTCCTTTTTAAAGACCTTGATATTCTTAATATATATATATCATAAACATAAATATCTATTATATAGTATATACTAGATATATATGGCATATTCTTTACTGAAACATTTTATTGAATAAATATATTTTTATAACCATATTTTATTCATTAAAAAATTTAAATTTAGGGGCGCCTGGGTGGCTCACTCGGTTAAGTGTCCGACTTTGGCTCAGGTCATGATCTCATGGTTCATGAGTTCCAGCCCCACGTCAGGCTCTGTGCTGACAGCTCAGAGCCTGGACCCTGCTTCAGATTCTGTGTCTCCCTCTCTCTCTGCCCCTCCCCTGCTCGTGCTCTGTCTCTCTCTGTCTCAAAAATCAATAAAAATATTTTTTTAAAAATTTAAATTTAAATTAAAGTAGCTTAAGGCTCTTTTAGTTACCACTTTTAACTTGATTTCTCTTTCCTTTAATCCAGTGGCAGTGAGCTTAATATATAGTAAAACCTTGGATTGCAAGTAATTTGTTCTGAGTGTCCTACAAGACAAGCAAACATTTCCAATAAATTTTAACTTGAGAAAGGAGCGATGTATTGCAATGCAAGTAGTATGCATGAGCCAATAGTTTTTGAAATTCACTTTGATATATGATTTCTTTGGATTACAAGCATGTTTCCAGAATGATTTATGCTTGCAAAACAAGGATTTACTGTATATTCACTTACTACATTTTAAAATAATCTGGCATACGTGTATATAAATTCATGAACTACATATGGTATTTATTTTAGTACTTTTAACATTTACATTAATGGAGAACCCAGAAATGGACCCACAAATATATGGCCAACTAATCTTTGACAAAGCAGAAACGAATATCCAATGGAAAAAAAGGTAGTCTCTTCGGCAAATGCTGTTGGGAAAATTGGACAGTGACATGCAGAAGAATGAAACTAGACCACTTCCTTATATCATACACAAAAATAAACACAAAATGAATGAAAGACCTAAATGTAAGACAGGAAACCATCAAAATCCAAAAGGAGAAAATAAGCAGCATCCTCTTTGACCTCAGAAGCAGCAACTTCTTACTAGACATGTCTCTCAAGGCAAGGGAAACAAAAGCAAACATGAACTATTGGGACCTCATCAAGATAAAAAGCTTCTGCACAGTGAAGGAAAGCATCAACAAAATTAAAAGACAACTGACAGAATGAGAGAAAATATTTGCAAATGACAAACAGGATAAAGCGTTAGTATCTAAAATCTATAAGGAACTTATCAAACTCAAGACCAAAAAAGCAAATAATCCAGTGAAGAAATGGGCAAAAGACATGAACAGACACTTTTCCAAAGAAGACATCCAGATGGCTAACAGATACATGAAAAATGCTCAACATCACTCATCATCAGGGAAATACAAATCGAAACCATGATGAGATACCACCTCACACCTGTCAGAATGGCTAAAATTAAAAACTCAGAAAACAACAGATGTTAGTGAGGATGCAGAGAAAGGAGAACACTTTTGCACTACTAATGGGAATGCACACTGGTGCAATCAATCTGGAAAACAGTATGGAAGTTCCTCAAAAAAATAAAAATAAAAATAAAAATAAAAATATAGCTATCTAATGACCCAGCAATTACATTTCTAGGTATTTATCCAAAGGATACAAAAATGCTGGTTCGAAGGAACACATGCACCCCAATGTTTATAGCGGTGCTGTCAACAATAGCCAAATTATGGAAGGAGACCAGATGTCCATTGACTGATGAATGGATAAAGAAGATGTGGTATATATATGATGGAATATTACTTGGTGATAAAAAAAGAATGAAATCTTGCCATTTGCAACAACATGGGTGTAGTTAGAATGTATTATGCTTAGCAAAATAAGTCAGAGAAAGATAAATATGTGATTTCACTCATATGTGGACTTTAAGAAACAAAACAGATGAACATAGAGGAAGGGAAGGAAAAATAAAATAAAAACAGAGAGGGAGGCAAACCACAAGAGACTCTTAAATACAGAGAACACACTGAGGATTGCTGAAGGGGTGTTGGGGGGGATGGGCTAAATGGGTGATGGGCATTAAGGAGGGCACTTGTTGGAATGAGAACTGTGTGTTTTATGTAAGTGATGAATCACTAAATTGTACTCCTGAAACCATTATTATACTATATTTTAACTAACTTGGATTTAAATAAAATTAAAAATAATAATAATAAAATATTTATTTTGCAAGTCAAAAAAATAAAATAAAATACATAAATTGTATCACATGGTATATCTCATCTTGGTTCTGGTTTTATTCATTATTGTTATGTTTTTAACATCTACCCATTGAGATATATGTACATTTAGGTCATCTTGATTGCTGTATAGTTTTCTATTTTATACATAATCCATTATCCTATTAAATCATTCCATTATTGTTAAGTGTTTAGGTTGTTTTCAGTTTGTTTGCAATTACAAATAATACTGCAATGAATACCCATTCATATTTGCCCTATAATCAGATTCAATTTTTTCTTAGAATATATTTTATTTTATTTTGTTTTGTTTTATTTTACTTTATTTTATTTATTTTATTATTTTATTTTATTTCAGAGAGAGAGAGAGAGTGCAAGGGAAAAAAGGGCAGAGGGAGAGAGAGAAAGAATCTTAAGCAGACTCCACTTTCAGCATGGAGCCCAATGCAGGGCTCAGTCCTACCACCCTGGGATCATGACCTGAGTTGAAATCAAGAATCTGACACTCACCGTCTGAGCCACCTATGTTCCCACATAGAATAGATTTCTAAAAGTAAATATTGGACTGTAGGTTATTAAATTTTCAATTTCATGGATATTGTCAAGTTGATCTTCATGCAACTCTACCAGTTTGACCTTCAATTAGTAGAATATAAGAGGACCATTACTCAGGTCCATGTCAACATTCACTACTATTATAGTTAGATATTGACATTCTGACGATCGAAAAATGATTATTCTGTCATATTCTGCATAATTATTCTGTCAATTTGCAATTTGCATTTCTCTGGTTAATGGTAAAGTTTAGCACCTTTCATATGCTTATTGGACACTCATATTTCTTTCCCTGTGAGTTGCTTTTTTATATTCCTTGCCCATATTTATTTGAGTTTGATTTTATTATTATTAATTTCTAAGATTTCTTTAGCTATTCTGGGTATTTTCTATTCTTATATTGCAAATTTTCTAGTGCTCTGTTGCTTGCCACTTAGCCTTGTTAGA
Source organism: Panthera uncia (assembly GCF_023721935.1). Taxonomy (NCBI): domain Eukaryota; kingdom Metazoa; phylum Chordata; class Mammalia; order Carnivora; family Felidae; genus Panthera; species Panthera uncia. The sequence goes on along the minus strand of NC_064818.1, from coordinate 66,614,253 downwards.
TGTGTACTTTTCATACTGAGAATTTTAGTTTTGATGTAGTCACTTTTACCTCTGATTTATTTTCTGGTAAATGCTTGGTATGGTTTAAGAAGTTTGTAATTACCAGAAATTATATTGTCCTCTTTTACAATTTTAAAGAATTCTTTTTCATGTTATATTTTAAATACATATGTAAATTACCTTTTGTGTTTGGTCTGATATAGAACTCAACTTTTTTTCTAGTCAAAAGCTATTGAGAAATCTGTCCATTCCTCATTATCCTCACCGATTTGTGATAGTCCCTCTATTCTAAATTAGATCTCATTTTATGTGTAAGTTTATTTCTGAGTCCTCTGGCCTATTCCATTTATTTACTGTCTATTTTGGGTTTTTTTGCATCAGCTTCACATACTTTTAATTATTATGGCATTATAATGAGACTTGAAATCTGGTAGGGCAAAATTCCTCTCCTTGTCATTCTTTGTGAAATTTAGCCCTCTATTCATATGAGGTTTGGAATATGCCTCTCATATTTTGTATTGCACTACCTTCAAAGATTAATTGGTAATTAAAGGATATGTTTAACATGTAGAGTTTTCATCTCAAGTAACAGAATATATCTCTCCCTTTATTGAAGTTCTTTTCCTATCTTCCAGGAAATTTCAATGAATTTCTCCATAAGTTTTCTAATTTCTCATTAGATTTATTCCTGATAATCTTATAGTTTTGAATGATATGAAATCTTTTCTTATATTACCTGTTATTGAATTTGATGATTCCTAGTTTAATGGAATGCTAATAATTTCAGTAAATTCCATTGTTTTGAACATTTAAACATAATATCAAATTATAATATAGATAAGAAAATAATTATCTACTTTTCCTTCTTTATGATCTTGGATTTTCCACATTGGGCCCACATCTATTTTGAGGAATATATTTGGCGTAAAAATTAGCTATGTCAGAGTGGAACTAGATGTTCAGTAATATCATTTCCTTCTCCTACGTACATATCCTAGCAGATTTTGCACTTTGGTTGAGGCCATGTGACTGCCGTGTGGACAGACATAATTCACGTAGGCTATTTCTAGGCCTGGCTATAAAACCACCTGCAAGATCCTCCTCACTCTCTCTTTTTCTTGTTTAATGGCTGAATACAGGAAGTCCAACCAAGGGCTTTGAGAAGTCCTAAGGGGATAGCAGATTCACAAAAGGGTAAGACCTTAATTTCCTATTTATTTTTCAGAGAGCCGCCAAGGAGAATTGCTTGATCTTAGTGGGATATGACAATTTTCCTTTGCTAAACCACTGAGATCTTGAGATTGTTTCAGCAGCTGGTGATAATCATCCTAACTAATATACTAGCCTTTGACAAATAACTTAGTACCAACTTCTAGAAAGCATTCAGATTTAAGCTCTGTCCATGATGAATGACCCAAGCCTGAAGAAGAGCCATAAGACAATATTTGGTTTGGGTACAGACTCTTGGATGAAAATTGAACATAAGGACATGCTAAGAAACAAAAGGTCATTCTAAGTTGTCTGGTATGGTGGATCGGTATAGGCATGAGGAAGGGAGGATGACATTTGCTACAGTAGATCCTTCCCCCAAGAAACCTGCAACTTTGAAGGAAACAACATGGTCTCTGAACCATCAGATTCCCATATGCCATGCAGAAGAAAGAGCCCTTTGTCTATGTTATTTTCATCCCATTCAGCAAATATTCACTGAGCACCTCTTCTTGTATCATGCTCTTTCCTGTTCACATACATACAAATGTGCACACACACACACACACACACACACACCAGAATTACTTTCTTGCTTGGAGCCCCAGTTAAACTTTTCTAAAACCTCAGGGAAGATATTCCCAGAGTATGGTTATCCCCAAATTGACTTTCTAGACTCTAGTTGTATGATAAAGAACATATCAGGCCCTGGAGACATTCTTGTCTTTATCAACTGGTATCAAAGCTAATTAATACACAGGAGAGCCTTTCCTCTTTAGGAAGATCAGCCCATTAGTACAGATAAAAATAGTGATCTTGGTTTACTGTGCGTGTAAATTCATCACATAAGTTCAAGTTTCCCATGGAAGTACTTAACCTTTCATGGTCAAAATTGTTATAAGGAATATTTGGAAAATTGTATTTTTTTCTATCTACATTCGGTAAGTGTAGATTTAGGTAGAAGAAAAATTAAGAATAGGATATGACCTTAGCTAGGCAATGAAGTCATGTCTTAGAAGGAAATAAATGCTTTATTCATACTAATTAATCTGTACTTGACACTCTTGCATCACAAAGTAAAGACCAAATTAATGTTTTGTATCCTGTAATATTCAGGATTGCCTGCAAAGCAAACTTTTTGGCTTCCAGAGCGTTCCGTTCAGTGCATTAGAGGTCATTATGGAGCACACATTAGATAGACAAGGCTGAATGATAATGTATACTGTGCCTCAGAGGAGAAAGGAAACAAATTATTAACCATTTAGTAAAAATTTACAGCATGCCTAAAATATGTACTAACCAGGGCACCTGGGTGGCTCAGACATCTATTCATCTGACTCTTGATTTCAGCTCAGGTCATGATCTTGGCGGTTCATGAGTTCAAGCCCTGCATCAGGCTCTGCACTGACAGTGTGGATTCTGCTTGGGATTCTCTCATTCTCCCACTCTTTCTTTCTCTCTCTCTCTCTTTCTCTCTCTCAAAATAAATTAAAAATGTGTACTAACCTATTAACTTGCTATGTATATTGTGCATCTTTTCTTGTATACCCAAGCAGGTGTATGAGGAGACATTAATTGTTCATATCGTGGACTGAGCAGTCCAACTTTTTCTGAAGAAATGATTCAGAAGCAAACCTTGGGTAGAGCATATCCTTCATCTTAATTAGTTAATTTATTCTACAAATTTTTGCATTACATCTGATCCACGCCAAGCACCTCACTCGTTGCAAGGATTCAATAGTGAACAAGAAAGCCAATACTAATGGCTTCTATTCTAGAAATATGATGGTTATAGAGAGCTAGAAATTTTCCTCATACAAAGAAATGAAAAATGCCACATAAAATGAAATTTTTAAAGGCCGGTTTAAATAAATGAGTGAGCTTGGCAGAAAGGGCAGGGAAAGAATAGAATCATCACTCAGTGGAGGTGGGAGAAGAGTGAAGCTGCAGGCTGCCCTGAGGGGTGTGTACCAATCCATATGATTGGCTTATATGTCTTGTTTTAGCAATCTAATTAGTAAGATGGGTGACAAAATTATTGGCCCAGTGAAGGGCATGGAGTCAGACTGGACACCCTCCTCCATGGACAAAGTATAAAACCACAAAGAATTCATAGAAAAGACTAGTTTTAAAAACATGCTCCACAGAGGCAGAAAGGAGAGAGAGAACATTTTCAGGCTTTTGTTGCAGGTGGATAAAGAGTTGCCTTTGAGAAATCTCTGCCCTAAGGTCAGCCCTCGTGAGAGACTAGGGACTGAATTCAACATTTGGAACCTGAAAAGCCATTACCTGAGATTTTACTTTAAAATAGATGAGGACAGCACTGTCTCTGGGCATGCAGCAGAAAAATAACGTCAATATTGTCTAGAGGAACTTAGAATCTATGAGATTCTTAAAGAATTCCTATAAGTAGAGTTCCAAGACTATAAACTAATAATGGAATAGTAATAATAATTTCTACACAAAATTCCTGCACATGAATGACAGGCTATAGAAAAAAAAAGGAAAGAAAAGCAAATGGAAAGAAAGATATTATTTCTCATGGAACCTATAGTCTAGCAGGAGATATAGGTGAGTCATTTAACCATTTGGAATATTAAATACTGAGTGCCATGATTGGTGGATTGATGCATGGGCGAATGCAAAAAGTCCTGCCACCTAAGCTCCAATGCAAGGGTTCTAAAAACGTTCCTGGATGAAATGATATCTAAGTTGAGGCTCAGAAGGTGATGAAGAGATTGACTGACAAAGATGGGGATTGAGAAATTAGGAGCTAATGGGCAGGAGTCAGAACATCTGCAAAAAGTCAGAGACACAGACAACACATAGCAGTTGGATTTCTTCAAGTATCAGTATGACCAGAGCACAGAATTTCAGCTTGGGAGAGGCTAGAGAAGCTGAAGGTGTAAGCAAGCGCCAGGTTGCAAGCAGCCAGAATTATTTATTTTTTGGTATGATCTAAATTATAATGTAAGAGGGAAAATACCCAAAAATGACTTAAATATCCAGAAATTAGAGAAGGACAAACACAGAATATGGCTGACTATTGGCAAGGATTAAAAAGTGGTCACTATGAACTTTGTAGAAAATGGAAGAGATCTTAGTAATTCTGGTGAAAAATATCAGAATGCAAAATCATACTTTACCACTTAAGCTGTAATTATAAATTTATAAAATATGTATGCATGAAGACAAAGACAGAAGGGAAATATACCAAAAAGAACATTGTGTTAGGAGTTGGTGGAATATGGATGAATTTTATTTTCTCCTTTTCAAAGATGTTGTTTAATATTGTCTCATTTAAAATTAAAATAAACAGAGAGACAATAACTTTAGTGAGTACAGGGAATGAGGCTTTTCTCATTATTGAATCTCCACAACCTGGTACATAGAAGAGACTGAATAAATACTTACAAATGAATGAAAGACGGGCATTGTTTGTGGCTTTCTGGAAGAATTGCTGATAATATCCTAATAGTGTCAGGGGGTCAGAATAAGGCTTCAGCACCAAATCAGAGATAAACAGATTGAACTGGAGCATTTTCAAGATGGACAACTTGTATACCCAAAGCAGATGTACCAGAAAGAGAAGACAACTTTCTCAAGACAGAGACCAGAAATAAAGGAAGAATTGAAATTGACATTTGTTTTTCCTTTTGGGAGGAGGATATGAAAATTGTGTTGTTTTAGTTACTCATATTTTTTTTTAATTTAGAATACGCTTAAATAAATATAAGACATTTTAAAACAATGTACTTAAATGAAGGGGAAAAAACACAAAATTACCACTTCAAATTTCTATGAGTTCTTTTTGAATTTTTTTCACATGTATGGTCATAATCATTGCGCATATATTATTTTCTATTCTATTTTTCCCATTTAATGTTATTTTACTAAACTCCTTTAATAGTTCAAAATTTATTTTTCACTTGATAAATTTCATAGTATTTCAAAATTTCCACCTGTAATTCACTAAACCCGCAGCCCTACGCTTCACATGGAGGTTTTTGTTATTGTTGATTGGATTTTTCTCTGTAAAAAACAAACCAAAAAAAAAAAACTTACCATCTATATTGCCAGTTTTCTCCTTTGAATGATTTCCTTGAGATAGATTTTTAGTAAAGAAGGAAGTCTGAAGTAAAAGTTTTGATATGGTATTGTGATTTGGATAGCTGTGTATAAATTCTCCTGCAAAAGAATAATAGGGAAAAAAAGTTTCTTGTCTATCCTAATAGAATAGACTAGGCTTCCTCGCTCAGTCAGGATTCTAGGAGGAAGTTGTCTTCCTCAGTGTTTTGCACTCTACCTTTTATAGATAGAATCTAATGAAACCTTTTAGGGATGGGTGAAGACAGCAAAAATAATAGCAGTAATAATTCTTCATATTGATATTCATTTGCCATGGAATATGGTCTAGTAATATTATATCCACTTTACTAGTGAGGAAACTGAAGCTCATTGAGATTAAATAACTTTTTTGAAGTTACTTAGAGAGCTAATGGCAGGTCTCCGCTAGAATTTAAGTCTCGGAATTTTGGGACCACTATGCCAGGGTAGCCATATGCGGAAATTGCAATAGGTATGAATTTTTGTCAGTAGTAAGATAAGGAGTAACAGAGGAGGTATTGACTGCCTGGGATCACATATAGACTAATCAACTGTATGATCTTAATCAAGCCCCATAATCATTCTGAGCTTTGTTTCTTCAACCTGAAAACAGGACTGGTGACAGTACTTGCTTCATACGTTTGTTGTGAAAAGTAAATGAAGTAATGCATGTAGAGTAGTTATGCAGTGCCTGTACAGGGCAACATTTAGTAAATATCTGTGATGTAGCCAAGGTCCAGATTCTTTAAAGTTGACAAGGAAGTCAACCTGACTAACCACTAACTATCATTCATCCTTTTCTTCAGAACAACTCTAGGACTTAAGATATACCTTTGCTGTCATAGTTTCTATATAGATCTTAAGCAAAAACAGCTCCCTGCCATCCATGGCTTCTGTCTCCCCCAGTTCACCTCTCTGCGCCATGTACCTGCCAAGTTCTGTGGTTCAGGTTGTGCAGATTGTTGTGTTAATCCTCAAATCAGTATTCTGGGTGTGCAAGATGGTTTAGTGTTGATCTGGCTGCCATTTCAGGGACGAGAGATGCAAAAAAACTTCCATGCTATTCCGCCATCTTGGTCCCTCCCCTCTATAACCAGATCTTATAAATTTTTCATCCCCAATACTTGTCTTCCTTTTGCCTTGGCAATATTCTAATTTATTAGAGAACAAAATATTTCTTTATGCTATTGATGCACGTTGCTGTTTTCCTAACCACTCTTTTAGCTTTTTATTTTAGATACCAACAAGATTTCATTGTTCCTTGAATTCTAACATCCTGTCTTGTCTATACATTCTGGACCTTTTGTTGTGTTATATCATTCTCTGATCTAGACATGAGTCATAACATCAATATTATATTGGTGTATTCATTAAGCACTTCAGGCTTATTGCTCTGTTTTAAACAATGATATACTTTTTTTTTTTTACAAAGTTCTATTGAATGATTGTATAAATAGATAATGTTGGTGAAGTAGACTTGTATGTTAACTGTTAATTATAGTTACATTGTGTGGTTGGGGAGAGCAATGATTAAAACGAAAGAAAATAGTCTATTTCTCTGTATGATCCATGTTTATGTGACTTTGTACCTATGATTCAGAAAAATGTCTGAGATTTAAAAAGTTGTAATATTTTATTTATTTACCTGTGTTTGTGAACCTTTTCATATATTCAGGAACAGAATGAACAGGATACATGAAGTATTTTCCTTGAGTTTAGAAGTTTGGTGTTAAAACTGTCTTTGTTATCATGCACACTTTCATTTATAATTGAGTTGACTGACTACTTTAGAAAACATTATGTTGGGGTGTCATGGTGGCTCCCTCAGTGAGGCATCCGACTTCAGCTCAGGTCATGATCTCCCGGTTCATGGGTTCAAGCCCTCCGATGGGCTGTGCTGACAGCTCAGAACCTGGAGCCTGCTTTGGGTTCTGTGTCTCCCTCTTTCTGCCCCTCCCCTGCTTGCGCTCTGTCTCTCTGTCTCTCAAAAGTGAATAAACGTTAAAAAAAATTGTTTTAAAGAAAATTTTATGTTAAAGTTGGAATTCTAGAGAAAATAAACAACCTTCATTTCTTCATTCATCCCTCTCCTCCCATTATCTTCAGCTGCACGCCAAGTGCTTTTTACTCCTATCACTCCATTAAAATGTCTCAGAATCAATGTCAACCATTTTCTACATGTTGACAAAATCTCCGATTTTATCTATCTTGATCTCTCAGTAGAATACTCAGGGTGGGCAACTCTTATATGTGTTTTTTTCTTATTTTCCACAGCCACCCCTCAGTCTAGTTTGCTGGCTACATAGTCTTTGTATGTCATAGTCACTTCCGAGTGGAGGATGCGCAGGGGATTGCAATGGTTATCTGACCTATTTATTTATACCCACTCTGTAGGAGACCTCAATATGTCTCGTAGCTTTAAATACCATATGTGTTGTTGACACTCAAAATTCTGTCTCCAATCCAGGCATCAACCTGTGAGCTCAAGCCTTATAGACACATGAGCCTACTCAATCTCTCTATTTAATAAGTGCAAATAGAATTTTGTTGTCTCCCCATCAAATCTACTACTCTGCCTGCCTCATACATCTTACCATCTCACTACAGGACACTGGCATCATGCACTTGCTTGTGCCAAAAGCAGGAATTTTGCCTTCATTTATCTCATTTATTCATTCATTCCCTTCATCTATGTAATATGATTGTTGGTAAGCTTAGTTTTAAATCTGCCACCTCACGGTTCACTTTCTGTTTGTCCCAATGTTTTTCCTTTGTCCCTTATTTTCTACCTTATTTTGAATCAGCTGAGTATTTTTTTAATGATTCTATTCTATCTTCTCTATTGGCTTATTGCTATAAGCCTAGTTTCTTATGTTAGTGGTTGCCTTTGCATTTAAAGTATACATTTTTAACTCATCACAGCCTCCCTTCAAGTGATATTATACCACTTCATGCATAAGAACCTTACAATAGTCTACTTCCTTCTCTCCTTTTCTTGTTTTTAGGCCACTGTTGCTACATATTTACTTCTAATATATGATAAACTTCATGATATTAGTTAATGTTATTATTAATTTTTAATAGATTATTATTTTCTAAGCAACTTAATAATAAAAAATCTGAATATTTACATATTACATATTAAGTAGTTACCGTTTCTGGGGCTCTTTATTCCTTGGTTTTGATCTGAATATTTCCATTTGGCATCATTTTCCTTTTGGCTGAAGGACTTCCTTTAATATTTCTTATACTAGAGATCTGCTAGTGATAATCTTTTCAATTTTTTGTGTCTGAAAAAAATATTTATTTTGTCTTTGCTTTTGAAAGATTTTTTGCTGGATATAGAATTTAAGGTTGACAGATTTTTTTTTCTTAGTACTTTAAAGATGGTATTCCAATGTCTTGTCTCTTGAATTATCTTGAGTGAGAAATCTGCTGTCATCATTATCTTCATTCCTATGTTTGTGATATACTTTTTACCCCCCCTTTTAGCTTCTTTTAAAATTTTTAACTTGTTACTGGTTTTGAGCAATTTGGCTATGATGTGCCTCAATGCAGTTTTCTTTATATTTCTCTTAAATAGAGTTTGTTACACTTCTTGGATATGTGAGTTTATAGTTTTTATCAAAATTAGAAAGTTTTCAGCAAGTATTTCTTTGATTATTTTGCTTTTTCTTTTTCCTTTTGGGGATCCCAATTGTATATATATTAGGGTGCCTGAAATTGCCCCATTGATCACTTATTTTCTTGTTCATGTTTTTTTCAGATTTTTTTCTGTATGTTTCATTATGGATAATTTCTATTGCTTATCTTCATGTTCACTAATATATTTGTTTTTCAACATGTACATGCCATCAATCCCATTCAGTATATTTTTGTCTCAGACACTGTAGTTTTCATTGTTAGAAGTTTACTTCAGGTCTTTTTATATCTTCCATGCTTCCACTAAGCACATTACATCTTTCCTCTAGATTTTAGATATATGGAATTCAGTTATAATAAATATATCTGCTAATTTTTATATTTGTGTCAGTTTGGGGTTGTTTGCAATTGACTTTTCTTCTTGTTATGGGCCATATTTTCCTGCATGAATAGTATGCTAGACAATGTGAGTTTTATTGGATGCCGGATACTTTTGCATTCCTATCAATATTCTTGTACTTTGTTCTGGGGTGTGTCTAAAATACATGGAAAGTTTGACCCTTTTGGGTTTTCCTTTTATGATTTGTTAGTAGAACCAGAAACAAAGGTTGTTTCCATGCCTAATTCATCATGAATGCTGAGGCAAAATCCTTCCAAGTAGGGCATTTGCGATGCCCTGCAACATGGTGGTGTTTCTCCAGTTCTGGTGTACCTAAGCAGAATAACTAACTCTTCTCACCTTATAGGGTTTTCCTATTATTGTCTGTTGCATTATTTCCAGGGTTTATAGCTGTATTTAAGAGTGCATTAGTCAGGGTCCTCCAAGGACAACAGAATCAGCAGGAGAGATATATATGTATAGACACAGATACAGATACAGATATATAGATATGGGAATCAGAGAAGTCAATGGTATAAGTCTCAGTCTAAGAGCAGAAGGTGAAATGTTCCAGCAGGCAAGTTGACACATTAAATTAACTATCACAAGTGGGGAAGAAGAGGGAGGGTCGTTTATGCTATCTTATCCAGATCAGAAGTCATATGTTAATTTTTCAAAAAATTTTTTCTGTTATTTATGTGGATTTGGGGTGGTAGGTGAACTACACACACATGTTCCGTGTTCTGTCTTCCACATCACATTCTTGGATTGGAGACTGACACTTGAGATCTTTTCTAATGCATTTTTTTTCACATTGGAGTTGCTTGAGAATAACTATTTGTATGTTTGCATGATGTTTTAATGGGTATTTGTTGCTGTTATAGGGTATAAGTGGGGGAACCTCTGTTAGCATCCAGTTGTGCACTGAGAATTTCAAGTGTGGAAAAACATAATTAATGAAGGAAGTTTATGAAGTAAAGGGATTAAAGATTCCCTAGGAATGAATAAGATTATGTTATGTATTCTTTTGGGGTGTTTTATTTTCTTCATCTCCTAATAGTTCTAGTTAAATATATTTACTGCTTCACTAGCAGGAGTGTAAGCTCCTATGTCTTTCTCTTCCCTAGGTATGAACATGTTAGTCATTTTATTAAAACACAGGAATTTTTCTTTATCAGCCAATATTGGTGACAAGGCTGTTTCTTGTTTAAAGATGTTTAATTTTGCTGAACCTAATGGAATTATCAATAAATTCCTGTTCATAATAATCAATGTGAAAAAATTTTAAAGAATTCCTTGAGCCCTAATTATGTATAAAATATCTCACCTGACAGCACCTATAACACAAATGGCTCCTGTATTTAACTTTAACGTCACGTGATTGCCTCATCTGTCACTGTTTGAAATATGATCTGGGAGAAAGGAACTTCAAAGGTTGTTATTAAAATCACTTATGAGTCTCTGAGATAGTTACATGTGTTTCATTTGGAAAAGCAGCATGTCACTTTTAAGTGGTAAACTTTAATTAGCAGAAATAAAATTTTATATAAATCAATTAAAAAATGTGTGAGTACCTCTCATATGCCTTGCATTCTGACAGTCTGTGGGAAATGCTCATAGGGCAAGGTATGTCCCATTGCTCACAGCCTGAGTTTGGAGATAAAGAACGCACATACAAAATAGGTAACTAAGAATCCAGAGCAACGACCATCAGTAAAGAACGAGTCCAGGGAAGGAAATGCCAAGTAAGTGCTGGATTGGTTAAGAAAGGCTTTTAAGACTAGGAGAAATGTCAGCTGGGATTTGAAAGAAGATGAGTTTTGTAAATTTTTTTTTAACATTTATTTATTTCTGAGAGAGAGACAGAGCATGAATGGGGGAGGGTCAGAGAGAGGGAGACACAGAATCTGAAACATGCTCCAGGCTCTGAGCTGTCAGCACAGAGCCCAACGCTGGGCTCGAACTCATGGACCGCGAGATCATGACCTGAGCCTAAGTCGGCCACTTAACCGACTGAGCCACCCAGGCGCCCCATGAAAGAAGATGAGTTTTGAAATGGAATAAGGGAGACGAGATACACACCAAGGGAGAAATGACAGGCTAGACCCAGAGTTGAGAAAGAATTTCGTCAATGTTTCATAAGTACAAGACCAGGGTACTCACGGAATGGGTGAAGATTTGGGGAAGAGAGTTGGGGATGGATCATTATCAGGGCAAGCCTGGTTGGGAATTTCTTGATATCTTAAAAAGAAAAAAACATGTTTATCAATTGGGGATGTGAATTCCTTGACTTTCTGGTTTTGTATTCCCAGCATCTGGCTCTCTAAACTTTTGCTGAATGAATTAATAAAGAAAAATGAAGATCTAAGCTTAGTTATATCTTCACCTCACAGATAGAACGTTCATGGTTCTTCTCCTCCCCCTCCTCCTCTTTCTTCTTTTTCTTTTTTTTTCTCTTTCTTCTTTTTCTTTACCACATGTTCTATTCCTGCTACCTTGAGCCCAGCCTTCCCCACCCTTTGTACTGAATGTGCAAAGCTACTTTTAAGTGAGACAAGCTCTTTCATGTTAGGATTTTGAGTCAAAAGTTCTCTTCTACAATTTTAATATGGGTTTCTACTTTTCTTCTTTATGACTCATTTCCATGATAATTTTCATTTTATCTCATTGTTTTACGAAAAATCCTTGCTCTGAAAATCCAGCTCTGAAATATTTATTTTTTTAATTATAAGGTTTTCACTCAGAGTTTTAGGTTCACAGTAAAATAGAGAGGAAAATGCAAAGCTCCCACATTTCCCCTCCATACACACACTCAAAGCCTCCCCCACCATCAACAGCCCACACTTGGGTGGTACACTTGTTACAACTGATAAACAGATGTTGACACATCATAATCACCCAAAGATCATAGTTTACCTTAGAGTTCACTCTTTGTGTGGTATTTTCTCTGTGTTTTGACAAATAATGACATGTATCCATAATCATAGTATCATGCAGAATGGTTTTATTACCCTATAAATCCATTGTGCTCCACCTATGCATTCTTCTCTCCCCCAAACTCCTAGAAACCACTGATCTCTTTATTGTCTCTAAAGCTTTGCCTTTTCTAGAATTCCATATAATTGGAATCATACAGTACGTAGCTTTTTCAGATTGGCTTCCTTCACTTAGTAATGTGCATTTACGTTTCCTCCATGTCTATTTGTGACTTGATAGATCATTTGTTTTAGCACTGAATAATATTCCATTGTCTGGATGTATCACAGTTTGTTTATCCATTCACCTATTGAAAGACATCTTGGTTACTTCCAGGTTTTCGCAATTATGAATAAGGCTGCTATAAACATCTGTGTGAAGATTTTTACGTGAACAACTTTTCAACTTCTTTGGGTAAGTATCAAGGAGTGGGATTTCTGGGTGTATGACAGAGTTGTTTAGTTTTGTAAGAAACTACCAAACTATCTTCCAAAGTGGCTGTAACATTCTGCATTCCCACCAGCAATAAAGGAGATTCTTTTTCATCAAAATAGTTTGGTATTTAAGAAATCCGGGGTGCCTGAGTGGCTCAGTCAGTTAAGCATCTGACTCTTGATTTCAGCTCAGGTCATGATCTCATGATTGTGAGATTGAGCCTCACATCCAGTTATGCACTGAGTGTGGAGCCTGCTTGGGATTCTCTCTCTCTTTCTCTCCCTCTGCCTCCCTCTCTCTCAAAATACATAAAAAATAAATAAACATTTAAAAATCCTAGGGAGGAAGGGAATATTCCTTTTTTCATAAATAAATAAATAAATAAATAACCAAACACCAACCAACCAACCTGTGAAAATTAACAGTGCCTTGATGTTGGAGATAGGCATGATTTATCTCCCTGATCCTGCACTCTGCCAAATATATGATGGTTGCCAGGTGAAATTTACCTATTTGAACTCTTTTATTTTCTTTGCAGAATTTTTTTTTTCCTTAGGCATTAACGCTACATGAGTTGATTGGCTCAACATTCAGTGCTGGTATGTCTTGTCATGGGATAGCTGTGTGTTTGTTTGTTTGTTTCTTTGTTTTCCTTTGAACTAAATTATCTCCTTTCTAGTTCTGTCTATCTAAAGAAATAGTTTATTCAGTTTAGTCATTTCCCAAATTGATTGTTTGGAGTTTTTGTGGAAAACACATTCACTAGAAACCACACCTTGATCCAACTATAGACAGGAACCTAAGTTCAGAGGAGTAGTGATGTCCGTCCAAGTTCTATGTAGAACTATAGCAGCATAAGGCTGTGGGATATGTAAGCCTTTATTGCACCATTATTATTATCTATCATTGCTTTGGAAGCAAACATGATAATTCAGTTTTAATTTGAAATAATTGCTTTCAGCAAGTTTATTTTATACCGAACCTCATAGGCTTAGTTTGTTTCATCTTCTGTTGCCATAGGAGCAAATATATTAATACAATTGTCTGGGCATGGTGCAAATAATTTCTTTGATGTATTGTTTTTCGTTTGAGAATGGAAAACTTGTCAATTTGAAGTACTAAAATTCTGTCACCAACTTTAAATATCATCATTTTGACACCACATAATCCATCTATCATTATTTTTGGAGATATTTGGAAATTTTAACTTGATTCATTAGCATACAGTCAGAGCTGTGTATCGAATATTTGTACTTTATTTCTTTCTCATGGATCTTACTGTAATCAGATGACTGCTCTGTGTGATGTTGAGTTTTAAGTACTATACATGCAAAAAAGAAAGTGAGGACTTCTTTTTTCAACAAAATCACAGGGAATCTTCAACATACTGGCACAGTTTTTCCAATTAACTTAGCAATATAAATAAATCCTTCTCTAAGTTTGAAATAAAAATTCAAGTTAGAGGATTTGAAGGGCTACTTCTATACATGTCCATGGAATGATGAGAGTTCCAGAATCTGGTTCCTGCTTTGTGAATATCGTAATCAAGTTGAAGAGCCCAGGCTTGGCAGCCAGAATGACTGCCCAAGAGCGTGAAAACCCTCAGGAAATCTTGACTTACCTTCAAAGGCATTAAGTAGAGGGAAAGGAAGGAGAGCAATGTTAGGACTATTTTTAATATTATTAAAAAATTAAATGGACTTGCTTATAATACATCTTCAAGACCAGAAACTGTATATGGATTAAGACTGCACGATCGAAGGTCACACTGCCTGAATTTGCATATCAGGTTCACCCCCTTGTTAGCTGTGGAATTTGGACAATTAGCCTCTCCAAATCTCAGTTGCCTCTTTTAGAAAATGAGATACTTCCTACAGCCATAGAAGGATTGAATGAAAATGAAAAGCATAGATAGTGTTTACCTTAGTATCTGACCTAAAGCAAGTATTCAACCAACTTTCATGATTACTAGTATTATTTTAACAGACTGTCATATCTGTGTGTTGTTCACTGGAGTTCCACATCAGCTTTGTGTGATAACACTGTTTGTCTCATTCTGATCAGAAGCTGTGACTAGCAATTAAAGATGACTTTAATTAAAACGGGATAATTAATTCATGTCTTAAAAAGTGCCATGTATTTGATCAGATGTGTCAAAACAAAATTTTTAAAAACAAAAGTGACAGAAGCAAAATGAAAAAGAAAGGGGGATTCTTGGTGGTGAGAAGATTGAGGATTTCCAGAATGGAGACAGTGCAGGAGAGGGTACCAAAAACGGGGGAGGTGTGGGAACAGGAGGAATGGGACAGTAGTCACCATCATGGCCTCATTACTGACCATATTCCCCTCAGGCTCTGCCCTTCAGCCACACTGGCCTTCTTTCAGTTCTTCTAACACATTCTCTCCCTCTACTTTGGGCCTTTTCACTTGCTCTTTCCTTTGCCTAGAACATTCTCTCCACTCCTGTTCATCAAACTAATCCTTCTGTCCTTTTAGTATTTTTTTTAATTTTTAAAAAATGTTTTTATTGGTTTTTGAGAGAGAGAAAGACAGAGACAGAGCATGAGCAGGGGAGGGGCAGAGAGAGAGGGAGGCAATCTGAAGGAGGCTCCAGGCTCTGAGCTGTCAGCATAGAGCCCAATGCAGGGCTTAAACTCGTGAACCACAAGATCTTGACCTGAGCTGAAATCAGACACTTAACCAACCCAGGCGCTCCATCCTTTTAGTACTAATTAAAATGTCACTGCCTACCATAAATCTTCCTGATGCCCTGAACTAGGCCAGGCCCTACTGCTAAATTCTGCTATAGCACTGAGCTCTTGCCCTGCCATCGGTATTGTTGTATCCACGTTTTCAATACTTCATGTTTACCCTCCTTGCTCCCTTGTAAGCTCCATGAGAGGAGAGGTTGCCTCTGATGGCTTATTCATCTGGCAAAAGGCCTAATACATAAGTGGTGCTCAGTACTTACAAGTTGGCTCATTGGTAGGGAAAGATAAACTCGAGATCCTTCCATATTCTTCTCCTGTTATCTCTCTTGGTGGCAACAGTGTTCAGAACACTGAGCATAGGCTAGAGAACAAAAGACAGCTCCTACCCAGCAAATAATGGACAAAACTTTCCCTTTTAGTATTCTTCATGCTTTTCTCTCCTACTCTTACCATACGTCTATCAATGGCCTCCAGATTTCCCATTTGTGGTGCTGAGGATCTCTTCTATTGGGTTCCAACAGTACTTGGAAGCTATAATGGAGAGCAGCTACTGAGAATCCTGAGGTCAAAGCAGTAAACCAGGGACTTGGGAAATCTCTAAGGATATTCATTCATTCATTCATTCATTCACCCAGCAATTATAGAATAATAATAATAATAGTTAACACCAATGGAGTGCTTATCTTGAATCACGTCGTTTAATCCTCACCATGACCTTATGAAGTAGATGCTATTAATGACCCCTCCTACAAATAAGAAAACTGAAGAAAAGTGCAGCAAACACCTTTGCCAAAGTGACATACATAGCAAGTTGTGAAGCCAGGATTTGAACCTGAACTCTTAACCATGATGCAATTTTGCATCTCATGGGGCTCATTACATGCAATTATGTGCCAAGCATGAGACCATTTTCTGGGGACCCCAAAACAACCAAGTCTCTGACCCTGGTCTTGGGGATCTTAAACTTGGGTGAGAGGATTCAGGTAAAAATCTTAACGAGTGCTGTTCTAAAGACTGGGCTAGGGGGATGTCTTGCATGATGAAATGTATAGCAAGCCACCCATAGGGTACATGTCCTGCTACTTGGGAGGATACCGCTTGGCAGACATTTTAATCTAATTTGCACCTGTATAGCCACAGGCAGTCAAATGAGGGCTTGTGGTAGTTAGGCAATTTCTGTTCTTGAGACACAGGAGGCAAGTTAATCCTCAGAACCCCTGGGGTTTTTTCCTTTGGCCCATGGCCAACTCCTTCCTGGACATGGGTATGTTTCTTGCACTTAAAAGGGAAAAAAATGGACTTCAGTTCTGGAAGCATATGGTGTAATTTTAAGTTATTAGACCGTTAGTAATGTTCAGGGGAACATTTCCAAAATGTTCCTCTAGGCCTTTGCTTATCAAAACAAAAACAAAAACAAACAAAAAACACTATTCTATTAAACTGCTTAGCGTGTTCTCCCTAAAAAAGTGGTTTAACACTTTTGAAGACTCTAGTAAGGGGATACTTATTACCCATGTTTTGCTAAATACATGTAGGGCTGTCCTTTTCTGTCCCCTGTTTTGGATTCCAGAAAGGTTTTCTGTATAACTCCGTAGCATATCTTGGCTACTCTTGTAGCATACCAGCAGAGCAACTGCTCTTTTGTCTCCTCTTCAGGCTCAGTAAACACATACATATGGGTTTATGAACATCCATAATAACGATAGATTTTATAATTTAGAAATTAAAAAGAAATCCATTGTCTGTTGGTTGACCAAGCAATATGGGATAATGAATAGAGCATGATAAGATATACATTTGAGCTCTTGACTGTGACTTACTAGCCACTAAACAAATATTTATTGAGTGTCTGCTATGTACTGAGCACTGAGCTAAGCTCTGGAAATACCAAAGTGCCCAAAACAACATGTCTCCCACATTTGTGGAACTTGCATTCAATGGTATGGGAAAAAGGAAGTAAAGAAGATAAGACTGGTTGAGTGTAATGTAAAGTTTGGAGAGTAGCATAGATGAAGTTAGAGTCAAAGTCTGCGGTGAGGGATGCATTCAGACTATGATAAAGATTTTGGCTTCTATTCGATATGCAGTTAGGAAGAAGCTGTCAGTAAAATGGATTGTTCCAATTCAGACTGCTGGCTGTGAGTAACAGTAATCAACATAAACTAGCTCAAGTAAAGAGGGTTTATTATCAGGCAAAAGACTTATCTTATGGAAATTCAAAATTGGAAAACAATGGCCAGCCCTACAGGAACTGAAAATGGGGAGTGAAAAGCCATTACTAATGAGGTTGTTCTTTCTCATGCTTTCTCTACTCTCTTGCTTGTCATTTACTTTTTACAAACAGCCTTACTCAAGTCCCATATGGGTGCCACAATTCCAAGACTAGGTGACCTTTCAGTTCAGCTACTCAGAGCTTAGTGCCTTGGTTTCCCAATTCTAACTTCCCTAGAATAAAATGTAACAGACTTAAGCTGATATCTCCCTTTTGGGTGGAGTCCTTCATACAGGGTTTGTCATGAGAATTGTAATATGCTACCTAAGTCAGCTGTCCATCCTTGACCTGGACAGCTAGGCCTGGCAGGATAATGTTACATGGCACCCCATAGCTTTTGCCCGTCAATAGTTGGGGAAAGTAAGGCATGGAAACCTATCTTATTAGTAAATTTTGGAGATATATGAAAAACTTTGCCTTGTCAACCCCACATAGTTTAATGAAGTAAAATGAGATAAGATTTTTGAGAAGTTTTCTGTAAACTGTGAAGTTCTGGTAGAGGTTAGTAATTGTTTTTGCCCACTGACTGCTCTGAGTAGTGTATCAGTATACATACAAGAAAATGTGTTAAGGTACATGAAGAAAGAGTCTAGGGAGTAATTTAGAGAGAAAATTATTATAATTATTTACCAGCCTTATCTCCTGAGACCAGCTCTCTTGATGATCCTGAATACAGGTGGTTAAAGTGATAATTAACTCTCCAAATTCTAGTTGGACCTAATTTTCAACTATGGATTATGATTCTTTCAAAACCCTGTAACATCATCTGAGGCAATAAGAGGATAAACATCTGAAATGTGATTTAATGACCAGAATATTCCCTTTCAAAAGGGAGGAAGAGAAGTCAATGTTGTTAAGAAGGTGCAGACACTTTTTCTTTTGCTAATGAAAGAGATCTCTTCCAACAAGTAGATGGTGGTAGCTATTATTCTGGTGAGGCAAGTTGTTCTAGGCATTGACCTACCTATCCAATGTGAGACATAACCAGAGCCCATCCTTTATAAGAACATTTCAAAGATTTTTTTAATGACCTCGTCAAAGCAGAGACATTGAGAGCAGATTTGGTGTAACACAGAGCTGCCGGGATGTTAAGGGTTGGTCTTGGAAAACTGAGGTAGGCACAAGCCATGGTTTGATAGGTACTCTTACTTTGTTGGGTTTGTTTGGTTTACTTGTTTATTGGTTTGACTTATACCTTCTTAAGTTTCTCACATGATATAATAGAAGAAACCATGTACAGGAAAACTAGGCCCAAATCCCTGTGGCCTCTTATCTATGGGACTTTGATCAAATGACTGACCATCAATCTTGTCAATGTATCTTGTAGAAAGTTAAGCAAGTCTTTTCCTATTGTGATGGAATTTTGGCTGAGATCCAGAAGATGGGAAACAAAGGATAGGAAATACTCATGCATATTTAAAATTGAAGCCCGGGCCATGTATATAGAAGTTGCTAAGGGATGATTTTTCACAATCATAGTCCATCAAGTATATTTAAGTCCATTTAAGTATATATAAGCAGCTATGTAAAGGAAAACTGAATTTCTTTGAAAAAGAGGGAAGTAGAAGAATGTGCTTTCCCCACCTCAAGCCCACCACCTGTAGAAGGGAATATACTGCCAAGAGGGATTTTAATTGCTCACCCCACCTGGAAGTTGTACATCCAGGGCCCCAGTGCTGCTAAGAGACTAGTGTCAAATATGGGGAGTCTTCATCAGACATTCATGTCTCCTGTAAGTCTCCTTAGTGACATCTTCCCTGACCATTCAACATTGTAGTTCCCTTTCAGTGATCCCCATCTTTTTCTTTCTTTCTTTTTTTTTTTTTTGCTTCGTTGTCCTCCATAACATCAATCATATGTTTGATTGATAGTCTAGTTTATCAGATAATTTATTAGTTCTTTAGTTAATTGTCTGCCTCACTACTCCAGAATGTAAATTCCATGAGGATGGGGTCCTTGGTTTATTCATTGCTGTAATCTGAGTACCTTGACTAGTGCCTGGCAAGTGGGAGGAACTCAGTAAATTCTTGAAGTGAATTAAATTGTAAAGAAACACAAGAGTCCTTTGGAGTTTAGGGGAGGTAGGCTGCTCAACTCCCTCAAGAATACAGACTGGCCTGAGAGGCAATGAGGATGGGAGATAGAGCCAGCCACAGGGGGCACCCGGGTAAGCATATAGCCAAGAGTGTGCAGAAGGTGGTAACTGGCTCAGGTAGTCACAGATAGGGGCCCACCGGGAAGGTAGCTTGTGGAGCAAGCATGTGGTCAGAACAAGGCCCCAAGGAGAAATGGTCAAAGACCAGGAGAAGGAGTCAGTGACCAGTACCAGGAAGCAGCACATGAAGTGGTGTCAGCAAGCAGAACTCAGAGCCAGCATTGGGCATCTGCCACAATCAGTGGGCACCCAAGACAGATTAAAACTGTACCAGTCAGATGAAATATTCCCTGTCCCTCCCTGTCCTCCTCCCTGCTCCATGGCTAGAAGAAAGAGAGGCAGTTAGTGACCAAGACAGAAGGGTGGAAGAGAAAGCAAGGCCACAGTGAGGATGCTAAACTCATCACCATCTCTTCCTATAGTTTCTAAGCTTGAGTCCAATGTGAGTTCAGGGCAAGGAGTTTAAATTAATTCAGAGAGTAAAATCTTGATATTAGGAAACATGGGACTTGGTAAAAAGCCTCCCCTAAGTGAGACTCATTAAATGTGAAAGTGACAAGAGAAAATGGGGAATCCACTTGAAATCTTACATGAGGTTTAATTCTAAATGGCAGGTTTAAAGGGCCATGATGAGGGGAAAAAATTTCTCCCTATTTGCACCCTATTGAGTCAACACTTCCAATAAGCATACCATATGTCAAATAAGTGAAGTGAGTGTACAAAATGCCCACATCCATGGTATACCTTCAATACGTGTCTGTGGTTGGCGGTAATGGCGGTAATGCCATTCCATGCAGCCCCAACTGGGCTTCCAACCTCTGCCACATTTTCCTACTTTGTTTGCCTATTTTTATATTTACTAGTCTCTTCCATGGAAATTTCCCTGACATTTCTACTAATTCCAAATCATCCAAAGTAGAGACTATCATCCTCCCAAGTAAAGACTATAGATTTCTCTTCCTGCACAATCTCATGATTTCTAGTGATAATATTGATGATTTTTCAAGATAGCCAAAATTATCGAGAGCTTATTAAAATACCAGACACCCCTCTAAGCACTTTGTATGTATTATTTCATTTAATCCTTACCACAACCCTGAGAGGTAATTATAGAGTCTATAGAACTTGCTTGAAATCATCCATCGCATGTCAGACATGGCATTGAACACGGGGCTAAAAGCAAGAAGAGGAGCTAGCTGGGGCTGCCCCACATCCTAACAGGGGAGTCACGCACACTGTGGGAACATGTGTTCATTCTCTACTGCAGATCTTGTCCTAAGATTATTTTTTGTTGTGAAATCAGGAGGGTTAATGCAGTCCTTTTCACTGCATTCCTCAGAGAGAAAGTATATTTTGTAATCTCATCACATGCCTGTAAGATGAAAACCAGCTTTTGTGGTTCAGCAGGTAAAATCAGTGCATCAAATTAAAAGCTTTGAGCCTCAATTGCTGAATGCAATGGTCCAAACAGAAACTCTGGTTGTCCAGGCAAAAATATTAACAAGAATCCCTTTGTTTGTTTCTAATTAACCATATCTCCAGATCCTCTGCCTTATTCATCCCACTTGGATGAGTACATGATGAATCAGCAGTCAGAATCTGGTTGCTTTTGCTTTGTCTTTAAACACTCCATGGTCATATATTCCCAGAGGCAGACCATAGCCTTGGGACTGATGGCCACCAGCTTGCTAACTCTTAAAAGTGAACAGATCTCATGGTTTAGCTATGGGTAAATGTAAGGTTTGATAGAGGTCTACAAAGGGCTTGATAGAGGGCTATACACCTCAGATATTATGTTGTACGTATCCCTCTTTCAATATCCTTATCACTGAATCTTCCCAATTATTGCCCTGTGAATTAAGGAGGTACAACTAAAGTGTGTAGACTTTCTCAGAGAATGAGAAAGTGCTTCTGGAGAAATATTTCCACGGCTATAACTAGGGTGGTCGAATTTTCTTGTTTAGAGTGTTTCATTCTCCCTAGCTGATAAAAGGACTTCTGTTATGGTTTGGCCAGTTGTGGATACATGGAATTTTTATTAGCTCTGCATGTGTAAGTAATTTCCTGGAACACAGGTGTGCTAATACCTATAAAAAGCACATCCTCAGGAACAATATGAATAACAATCCAGATTTTCATTTGTTTGTCATTTATGGATCTTCTCACATTATTGGGGAGATGCTGGATCACAGTCTGATTTGAAACTGCCAGTGTCTGTGACTCTATCTTTCCAAATTCTTCCTTTAGGCCAGGACATGGAGATTAGATTTGGTTTCATGAACTACTGCTGCTCGTCCTTTCCTGCCTAAAATCAGCGTACTCATAAGGTGGCAAAAGAAGCCTGGCAATATATATCCGTAGTTTTGGCTGTAAAATGGAGACGGGACAGTGCAGCCTTCATTTCATCTTGGCTTTTGCACAGACTGCCATGGTGATTAAGAAGAGAAAACTGCTAATCCTCTGGAAATAACCTCTGCTGTTTCCTACCCCCCAAGCAACTGTGTTCAGAACACAAATACATTTCAGGGAAAACACATGAGGAGTTGTTCTCTGGATTTCAGGAAGCATCGTATCCTAAGCGCTTTGAAAATTCCCTTTGGGTCCAGCTATTCTGAATATTTCATGGTTGTATGTATTTCGTTAATTTCCACTGCCTTTATGACATCATTTTTAATGCATTGATGATATTTACTCTGTTAGGTAACTCTCGGTGAACGATGTCAGTGGCAGACTCAAGGTGAGCTAGAAGGCCATGTTGGATTGGGCTAACAACAAAAGCTCCTGTTTGCTGAGCCACCTCCTCCATGAGACACAGAGTTAGGCCCTTAAGTATATTACATCTGTTCCCTGTCACCGCCAGGCCAAATATGTTTGATTATCCACACTTTATTGAACAAGAATGGTGGCAACCATTGTGCACATTGCTTTAGCAAAGTCATCTACAAGCGAACAGGCAGAGCTAGGGTTTCATTTGAGTCTCACCAGAGAGTTAGCACCTGTTAACCCCCAGAAAGGTTTCTGAATCTCTGAGCTTCACTTTTTTTCATATGGACAAATTGGACAATAATAGCAGTTATTTATGATAAATAATAGCTGTTTATTTTCCTGGGGTGACATGGAAAGCAATTGAAGTAATATATGAGAACATGCTTTGTAAACTCTGTGGTGCCATAGATATGAGAGTATGACCATAATGGAAGCATAAGAGACACACATAATCCCCAAGCAGGGTAGGTTCCAGAATCTCTATGACCAGAACAAGTAGACCAACAGGGTAGCTAAACATTATGTCACCTTCCACATAGAGTCTTGCCTATATTCGGGCTCGAAACAAATGTTTTCCTTGCTTCTATGTCATGCATAGCATAGGGATTAAAGATTTAGGAGTAAATGTTGCCAACTATGTTCGTGACCTTCTGTCTGATTTTCTCCACATGTCTCTCCTTTCCACATTTGCAGAGGTCTTTTAATATGGACCAATTGGAATGGACCAATTCCTCCTTTAATTTTTCTAACACAAGGTAGAATTAATTGAAAATATTATTCATATCCACGCCACAGGTTAGGGACACTTTAACACCTCCAAGATCCCCTCCTGCTGAAATACTATAAGCTATAAGCAGTAGTGATTTTTGGACTATTTTCATTCAGAAGAGCACTCTTACTGCCCATCCCCCACTCCACCAGAATCCATAAAACATGAGCCGGATGCATAATCTCCTGCTTAACTCTATCACTTCTCTAATCACATTTCTCTTTAACACATTCATCAGGACACTGAGCAGAGCTCTGGGTATTTCATCGGCCTTTGATTTGCACATTAAACTTTCCAGCTTTTGAATTTTTGAAATAAATGGTAATGATAATGCTGGGGGAAGGACTGAGGAGAAGGAACTTGCATGGCTTCACACAGACACCCCATACTGGATTTCTGTGTCTGTTTGCTGCTGTATGTAGCCCCCTTCAAACTTGTAACTGGTGGGTATGAGCACCATTGATGAGAACCTAGTGTAGGCATGAGATGTGATATATTTGGAAACAGCTTATTGCTTGTTTGAAAATGGGATTCATCACTCAACCACTTCTTCCCCTTACCAGTTCTGCTACCCTTAGTCTATGTTGACCTTGTGGTGTGGCCATGACATGATTTATCAAGAAAAAAATAAACGTAACAAAGAAACTAAATACATAATGAAAATGAAGATGTAATTGCAATGTAGGAGAAATTTTAGAATTATAATGTTAGAAAAAATTATGCCAGTAAATTTGAAAATTAAGATGAAGTGGACCATTTCCTAAAAGAAATTAATTACCAACTAAGTAAAAAGAGATTAGAAAATCCAAGTAGACCTATAAATATTAATAAAATTTATATGGAGAGTGATTCCAAACCTCATCTCCAGCATTTGTATGCAGTACCCTATTCAAAGAGCTTGAGTACAAAACATTTACACTGTGGTCCCTATTCCCCAAGGAATTGACATTCCAAGAGACAGAGTAGATGGTGTAGACCTCCTGACATCAAAGGTGCCGTGTTATCTGGAACAGTCTGCATGTCAACCTGGGAGTGAGTCTCAGCATCAATAGTAACTTTAGCAGGAATGAACACAATGACCATAGTAGGTATCAATTATTGGACATTTTACTGTGATGTGGGCACTTTATACACATTATTTTATTATTACACACATCAAGCCCAGGAAAAGGGTAATATTATTCCTATTTTATAGATGAAGAACTGATGTTAAAGGAGATGAAGGCATTTTCCCAAAGTCATCTTGCTACTGATTGGAGGGTCTATATCTAGACCAAGGCCTAACCCTAACTTGGAATTTTAGGCTGGTTGATCCGATTTAGGAGCAATGTTCTCTTTAAGGCACAAGAAGGCAGAGTAGGACACACCATACAAAAGTTTTTATTTGGGGCAACTGAAAAGAAGTGTATTTAATAAGTTTTTGTGATGGAGAAATTTTTTTATTAATTTCACTGAGGATTGTTATATATCATATTCCTGTTACAACTGGGATATAATTTCATTTAAATATGATTACAAGGACCTTTTTCACAGGACACTGAATAAAATTATGCTCCCCCCCATCCAGTGTCAATTAATACTTTATTGCTTTCCTCTAGGTTTTTGTTACTTTTACAATACCTCATCACCTGAATTATACAATCCTAAAGTCTTGAGATGGCACCTGTTTTGACTGAATATTTATTTCATTATTACTGTGTGTCCCAGAAATATAGGGGCTGTTAACTATCCTACCACTGCTTTCCCTAGTGCCTGCCACCAAGCCCAGCACATAGTAGGTACACACTGAAAGTGAAATGAATGCATGCAAAGTCTGGCAGGATGCTGAGTTTAACAGTTACATGTCTTGTCATAATTGAAAGAAACTGAAGTCCCAAACACAAGAAAAAAACATGATTTTTCTCCAAGAGGAATGTTCATCTGTCTCTGTCTCCATCACCTACTTTGACTTCTCCAGAGATAGAGCCATCTAAGAGAGTACAAAAGTCCCAGCATTGTGATTGAGGAGGGAGAAATTGGTGGGGAGGGGGGGCAGAGATAGTGATAGGAAATGAGGTTCAGTGTTGCCCGTAGCATGAAGACAAAACAGAGTGAAGAGTGTTGCCTGTTTTCAGCATTTTGTAACATTTCTTATGGTCTTGTATCCCACTAGATTGTGGACTCCTTAATGATAGGATTGTGCAGCTAGTACAACACTTGCTTTAAGGATGCACTAAATAAATGTTTGTTCAAGTGGCATGAGAAAACCCAGCTGACATTTTTTTAATGTTTATTTATTTATTTTCAGAGAGAGAGCATGAGTGGGGGAGGCAAAGAGACCGTGAGTAGGGGAGGAAAAGAGAAAAAGGGAGGGAGAGAATCCCAAGAAGGCTCCACACTGTCAGCACAGAGCCAGACACAAGCTCATGAACCATGAGATCATGACCCGAGCTAAAATCAAGAGTAGGACGCTTAATCGACTGAACCACCCCACATCCTCACCACCCAATATTTTCTGAGCACCCACTTTCAACCAATCTCTCTGCCACGGTCACTGTCACTGGGGAGGTCATTGCCCAATAAGGAGCTAATGGTTACTGCATGTGAAAATCGATTACAAATACTGAAAGACAGAAATTTTGGGTGGAAGAAAGATTTGAACCAAGTGCTTCTAAATTCAAAAATGGCAAGGAAGTTTTGGCAGATAGGCCAAATAGGGACTTCAAAATTACATACTTCCTGCATTCTGGAATGAAAATCAACCACATCATTGAGTCTTCTGCCCTCCTCCATTTCTCATATATGATTGTCTTCTTCCTTTGTCTTTCCAGGGCACTATGGAGCCTAATGGGTTGTTAAACATTTTGAGATTCTTAGAAAAATAAAGAATCCTAGCATTTTTAAATGACTTTTTTCATTCAAAGAGCATGACAAAATTGTAAATGAGCCTGTACAAACATCAAAATGAGATGCAAAAACAAAATGGGAGAAAAGGATGGAAGGCAGAATAAACAAAGAGTTAGAAACCATGTCTCTAGCAAAAGGGCCACTTCTTTTAACAAAACTGAATGGAAGTGGGAAGCGTGAAAGACCATTGTCTGATGGTCCTGAGTTACTTACCAGACAAAGTAAGTTTTTTTTTTTAACTTTTTTTTCATTCTGTAAATAATCTTCCTCCCCAGACTCTCCTTCTCCCTTTCCAGGCACACACAGGCACATAACCATAACTCAGGCCAGATGAAGACCCTACATACTACAAAGATGGTGTGCATAGCCATGTGATATAGAAATTAAAAATAATACTAAGTGACAAAGTATTAAATGTACTCTTTCAGAATTTCACTAAATGTATATGAAAAGCAATATTAAATTATAGTTTTTTCCTAGCCTTTCTTAACTTTTTCTATTTTTGGTACTCCTGCTTTTCTGGTGTCCTGAAGCATGTGTTCCAAGTGTGTATTGGGTATCCTTTCACTAATGTTTTCTTTTTCCTTCACCAAGCTCTACTACTTATAAGATCATTAATGTAAATCACCTCCTTTCCTTTATTTATTGATCTCATTTTCTGTATCTCACATTTTATTTCCCTCTATTTCAAAAAACAAATGAACTTGGTGCCATCTGAGTTGGGCTATTGCCTTATTTGAAAGATTGGCTATGTATCTTCAACCTACAAGTCTTGTGGAATACAAAGATAAATCCTTTTCCATCTGTCAGGTTTTTAATCCTTGGAGAAACCTTGGAACACATGTAGAATCAATTTCCATTGAGTTTGTTGTGTATGTTTGACTGAAACAGATATGGCTTTAGATAAACACCATTTAATGAAGTTCTATGCCATTAAGAATAAAATGTGGGGAAAGAATTGTTCTACCCTGGAAGATTTTAAAATGTTGAAAAATCCTTCATGATCTCTGATCTTTGTTTCCCTGTTCTTTTCAGCTTCATTATTTTCCATAAAATAACCTTATCTTCTATATCACTAATTTGTTCCTCTGCCTCATCCATCCTCATTTTTATGGCCTCCATTTATGTTTGCATCTCAGTTATAGCATTTTTAATTTTTGGCCTAAATTTTAGTTGTTTTATTTCTGCAGAAAGGGATTCTCTGGTGTCTTCTGTGCTTTTTTCAAGCCCAGCTAGTATCCTTAAAATCATTGTTTTAAATTCTAGTTTAGACATCTTACTTATATCTGCATTGCCTAAATCCCTGGCCGTCATTTCTTCCTGTTCTTTCTTTTGCAGTGAATTCCTCCATCTTGTCATTTGGAGGAAGAAACAACAACAGTAATAATATTGATAGAATGAAATACAAATTTAAAAACCTTAAAAACTCAAATAAAGGAAGCTCGATCCTAGATGTGTTTTGTTCTGCTTCTAAAGAGAAGCCTGATAGAAAAAAGAGAAAGGAGTAAAGGAGAGACAAAGAAATTAAAAATTAAAAAAATAAAAATAAAAATAAAAATAAAATGGAAAGGTAAAAAATTTGTTCTTTCTGTATCCAAAAAACAAAAGAAAAGATAAACATCAACAACAACAACAAAAACAGAAGCAATAACAATAAAAACAAACCAAAAAATGAAGCTAGTTCCAGTTTCCCCTAGAGCTGAAACTTTGCAGCAGTCTATGGTCAGTAGACTAAGCTCATAGAAGGGATTTGTGCTGGTCTTCTGGGGGGAAGGGGCTTGCTGGTCTGATTCTCAGACCAACTTGTCTTAGTGGAGATGTGCCTGGAGGGCACAGGAGGTGGGGCTTGGTGTAATGGCTCTGCTCTGTTCTCCACTTGGTGGAGCCATTTAGCTCGCTGAGGTCATCAATGTTTGTGGGCTAATGGTGAAAATGGCTTCACCCTACTCTCTAGTCTCCAGAGTGGGAAGTTCTCACCCTCATAGATGTGTTATTAGTCACCCCTCCTGTGTCTCCCACTTCCATCAGCTCCCCACCTTCCCCCTGTCTGTATCTGAGCTGTCAGTTTCAACTGGATATGGATTGACAGAAAAATCTAATGCAATCTGGAGGAAGCTCTGGCCAGTTGCAAAATGGCACTTATACTCCATCCCCACTGCCTACAAAGGCGCTTTAGAAATGAAGTGAACCGTTTGTCCACTTTTTCCAACAAGTTTTATTTTAAAAGAAATGGCCCTTCCACTGAAGACATGGTTTCTAATTTTGTTTGTTCTACCTTGCATCTTGTCTCTTTACAGAAAATATCTGCTATTCTTGCTTTAGAGCAAGATTAAAAAGAAATCTAAAACCATCTAGTCTTTCTATCATACTTTCCTGTTTACTAAGTGTGTTTACATATATTATTTGATTCTTGTAATAATTATGAGTCACTCTGATATAACTTGATAACTTGACACTTTTTCATAAATCTTTAGTGTTAGTGTTTTGTCAGCTCCCACTTATTTCCTCCAATTCATCAGGAACTCTAAGTTTCAAAGGCACCTTGTGAAATAGGTGTAGCCCTGATGCTTTAAGAAGCCTTACTGTATAAAGCCCTTGCTGGTAGGTTCTAGTTAGTGCCTATTTATTTTTTCACTATACTTGTTATCTTGACTTTGGTTCCCTCAAAATTACATCCTGAGACAAGGTTTCAGGTGTAAGCAGTGTATTTCGGAAGTGACCAGGCAGCATTGGAAAGGAATGGGGAAGTAAGTCAGGGAAGATAATAAAGCCAAGAGAAGCTATGATAATGAGCAGTTATCACCGTTGGTAACAGGATTTGGTCATGCTCCCATAGAAGACTCTAGGAGATACTCAGGACTGACCTCTGAGGGATAAGGAGATATTTGTCCTCTTTGCATTCTGTCCCTTGTCAGTTGTGAATGGCTCCTGAGAGCTTTATCTGCTTTTCTGGTCTTCTATATGGGGGGTGGGGGGGGTGGGGAGGGGAAGGCTTTCAAGCAAAGTGGCATAGTGCTTGAGGAAGGAAGCCATAATTCTGTATGGGAACTGTCCATAAATGCTGCAATTTGACATTTGGGATAGACCAACAGGAAAAGGTATTACACTAGCTTTTAGCCATTTAGTGTCTTCAGAATCTCTGCTAACTTCTAAGCATCACCCTGTAAAAACGAGAAAAATTTATGATGTAGCTTCATATTGCCTGCCTTTTAAAAATATACTTTATTTTTCCAGTTGGCATTCTCCTTGTAGTCAGCTTCCAACTCATTCCAAACTTCTCTCTCTCAGCAGAGCTGTAGATTTGTAGCACTGTAGGATTTGAAAGCTTAAAGGACTTTACACTTTTATTATTTTTTTCATTAGCAGATACAGCTAACCTAAAGTTTTACAGCTTGCCCTTTGTCACGGAAATCACCCTTACAAAAGGAAATTAAATTTAAAACACATATGGGTTACAGATCCTATTATCTTCCTTGCTCTGGACATTGCCCTGTAAGTCATTCAGGGAATTTCTCTGCCTGATCGGAAGTAAAATGAAGGGGGGAAAGTGGACAGGAAAATACTTTCCTATTGATTTTAACATCAGGATATGGACATTTCTTGACTAATACATACAGAGATTCCTGGAGGTTTTCTCATGCTGAGACAAGGAATAAGAGGTCCAACATTACTTGGTAATATATCGAGCATGATTGTCAGAGCTCATGATTCAGAAGAAAAAAGATCTACAATCTGTTTTTCAAGGCTACTCGATTGATTTTTTTGCCTTGCCTGCAATTGAGCTGAGTCAGTAGGTTGATGAAAGCACACATTCTTGCAAAGTAAGAGATGCCCCATTGGCTTGATTTATCTCCCAAAGAAGAAAAGGGGTCATTTAAATGGTGGATTTTCTTGTCTTATACATGTTCCTGTATCATCAGTGGTATTAGAGTCCAAGAGGATGGCTACAGAATACAGGCTTTGAAGATCTGAGGTTCAATTCTGTCTTGTTTAAGAAGCTGAGCATCCACTTAATAGGTGAAATCAGCTCTCAGGTCCAAAGAAATGAGGGGACAAGATTCCCAGTATTGTTTTCAAGGAGGTTTTCTTTCTATGCACATTGAAAAATAAGAACACTTTTGTTCCCTTGCTATAGAAATTGGGTCCATGTTCCTTTAGATAAATGATGAATTATTTTTCACCTTTTTCTTTCCTGAATTATCAAGTATAGCTACATGGGCACATGCCCTGGATCACCTGGTGACTAGGAGTCACCATTAGGATGAGAAGTAGAATTATTAAAGACTCACTGCATTTTCTTTTCTACATAAATTATATGTAGCATATTGATAATAATAACAGATTACACTTATATTACTAAGGGATATTAGATAGATAGACTACAGATAGATAGGCAGACGCTTAATTCCTGCAAAAACCAATGGGATACTTTATCTTTCCAAGGTATTGATGAAAAACCTGAGACATGGAGGAATGAAGTATTTGCATGAGGTCACATGACAATTTGATGAGTAGCTGGGAGGGAAATCAAGTAGTTTCACATCAGTCTGTGCTCTTTGCCATCACATCAAACTGCCCTTTGTCTGTTTAGAGCAGACATTTATAAATTTGTAGAGTAAGAATCAAAATGGCCAAGGTTTGAGTTTGCTTACCAATTCCATTTGCGCAGTGGTGGCTGCCTGGAGGTCTGGCGGAGAACGGCCTCTGGAAGTATCAGGAAAGAGCAGAGCAGCCAAACCTGTCAGTGTCACTACCCACATCCCCCTCACACTCAGTGCTCAGTTCTCACAGGCTGCCACCTCCTTGCTTAGGGACTCTCTATGGCCTAAAGCTTGGCAGGTAGTGTGGGCCAGGCAGGCAGGGTAGGTAGAAAGTGCCTGGCCCCTTATACTCCTGGAAATGGTCAAGGACTGGCTAGAGTTGATGGAAAATATCCTTGTAGAGATTCATTTCCAAGCGTGTGCTCTCCTGAAGGTCCTGAGTGGGCCTGAGCCCCACCTGCCCACAGAGCTAACCTGTTTATTAACATGCCAGGTACTGGCTTACTTCAGTTCCCTATCTTGACTCCCTCTTTTCCTTACCATGAGATCAACTCCCCGATAAATTCTTGTACTCAAATCCTTATCTCAGGGTCTCCTTTTGGGGAACACAAACCTAAGACAAATACCATGAGTGATGTTTAACATGGGCACAAACCAGGGAAGTGACTGCTTACTTACCGGGTATTTTGCAGCCCTGAATTAAATGTTGAGAATAAAAGACTTAGGTGCATGGATGTGTGACATTATGTTGTTATCTGTAAAGTCAGCTAACAATAGCTATCTCACAGGTTTGGGAGAAAGATATACATGATTCTCTTACACGTGCTTTTCTTTCAACAACATCAGATTGTGTGTATAAGTGAAATTGATAAGAAGTGAGATTGATGCATCTGTCCAAGGATTGGCCCACAGAAAATCATTCTTCCTCAAAAAATAATATAAGAGGAGCCCAGCCAATCCTGGCCAATCTCAGTCCTCAGGCCTTCAGGGACAATTCTTACCATCATGAGATGGTTACAATAAATGAAGGTGGATTAAGTTATAACATGAGTTCTAGGTCATTCTGAACGTAAGAGTACTTTTCGAAACGTGAAGCGTTTAGATAGCATATTATCGGCCAAGAACTAAGGTTTCCTGAGTCAGTCCAGTGACAGGAGAAGCAACATACAAAACGTGTTGGGGGATATTGGGGGTAGGGGGAGAGCTCTGGAAACAAAAAAAAAAAAACAACAATAAAATGGGAAAGAGAAGGATCTAGTTATTTAGCCTCTTTAAGCCTCAGTTTGTCCATCTATAAAACAGAGATAGCAGGACTCCCAAGGTTGTAGCAAAGCATAAATGTTAATGAATGCCAGGTATGTCATGTTCACTCAAGACACGCAAGCTGTATTACTAATATTATTACTATTTGGCTGAAACTATGTGAACCGGCCTCATATCGTCCACAAGATTATAATGCAGTTTACGCGATTACATCTGTTTATTTGCCAGGATTGCTCTAGTCTTTTAATTATGCTCAGGAGTGCCAGAGCTCAACAGTTGGGCTCATTGCTCTGAAGTTCCATTAGCTGTGGCTGCAGATTTACTGTGGAGTAATCCAGGGTGTTTTCTCCGATGGAGGACTGTTGTGAAGTCTGTTCATTTCACACTGTTGCTGTGAGACATCTTTGGAGACGGAGACATGGGCTTCTGTTTTAAAGGAAGTTGGCTTTGCAAATTCACCCTCAAGAACTACTGGCAATCAATTAAATTCCATCCTCACTGTGGACTCTGAGGGCACCTGTGGTTGAAACGGCTGCTTTGGGCAGAGCAGAGAGGCTGATGTTTGTCCTGCTGCTTCCTGGAACTCCCTGGCTTCAAATGGTTTTCTTGAAGCAAATAAGAAGAAAGAGACTGAGGGGGAGGCTGGGATTCTAAATGGTCTGCAAAGGCCAAGGTGACCCCCTGCTTTCCAGGATGAGGACAGCACAACTCATGAGATCACCAAGGGAAAAAGCTTTGCTGTAAGACCGCCTGTCAATACTTAGGATCCACGGCCTCTTGGGAGCTGGGCTTGGGTGTCACAGAGCCCTGCTATCTCTCAGTGTTGTGATGCGCAGGAATTTCTTGCAGCAAATATTTTAGGATGGTTTTCAGGGGTTTCATTTTTAAATGATATTTCTATAAATATATTCATTTTTGTTATATTTTTCAAATTACAGTATAAATTATTTTTGCTGTTCTTTTTCCCTATCACTCTCTCTCTCTACACAATCACATACACATACACACACACGCACACGCACACACATACACACACCTTTTTACAAAATATAAACATTTGGAAACTAGGAAGAAAAGTGCCTATAATGCCATCACTCTGTAACAGTATTTATTTTTCAGTGTTCACCAGATCTTTTGTACATGAAGTTTTACAAAGTTATAATTATACAAGCACGATCTCTGTGTACCCTGATTTTCATAGAACATTGCATCATAGGAATTTGTCATGTTCCCAGACTGAATGCATAGTTTTCAATTTTGTCAGCAGCATGATGTTCCACAAGTGGATGTCACCACAAATTTCTGCACCATTTCCCCAGTGGTGGACATTTAAGTTCCTTCCAGATTGCCTGTTATTGTAACTATGGCGATGGGCATCTTTCCCCATGTGATTTTTTTTTCTGTTCTTTGGGCTCTTAGGAAATATGCAATCCATTGGATAATAAGACAGAATTGGATAACAAATGGAAATGAAGATGGATCCAATGAAGGAGACTGAGAAGCAGTGGTCATGAGTTGGGGGAGGGTGGTCTGAGAGTACAGAACCCCAGAAGCTGAGTTATGACACGTTCCATGGACGGAGTGGTTATTTGTGTTAAACACCACTGAGAGGGGAACAGAACAAAGACAGAGAATTGACAGTTGAGAGTTTCAGGTTCTGCAGCAAGCACCAGGGTAAGCAACCATGAGCTTGGGCAGCCAAAGTTCCTACTGTCAGGAACAGCCTGTCTTCTAGGAGACACATGGTCCATAACCATGAAGTAAAGTGTTTAACTGTAACATGAGACAATTGTGGTGATGGAAAGGAACATAGTTCTCTAAGTATATTAAAAAAAAAAAAAAGAATCTTGCTTTCACTTGTAATGCAAAGAATTTGATAGACAAAGGAGCCAGTAAAAAACAAAGGCCCTGCAGAGGTAGAGTGTGACACACAGGAGAACTGAAGATCAAGGAGCCCGGAGCCAGACAGAGAGGAGACCATACTAGGTGCGACTGAGGAGTAGGTGGGGGCCAGATTGCATGTAGCCTCACCTACCATATTGAGACCCTTACCCTAGGGAAAGACATGATCAGATGTGTATTTTGAAAAACTGGTTACAGCATGGAAAGAGAATGAAAGGTGGACTCAGGACACTGCAGTATTTCAGTAGCAGTCATAGAAGATTCTACATAAAGTTAGTGGAAACAGAAATTGCCATATATATCTCTCAAAATATCTTCTATGAAGACTAAATCTGAGGCTACTGGTCATTTAACAATATTGTAATGATCATGTAATTGGTGTTACTGGGAAGCATGTAAGCCCTGTGTGTAGAGTGATTTCTTCATGGAAAACATGTTACCTACACACAAAAGATTCTTCCTCTCTTCTCAAACTCTGAAGCAACCATCATAGCTCTTTACGAGCTGTTTGCAGCATGTTGATTTGAAGACAGTATTTTTTCTGCCTGTAAGTTTCCATTTAAGTTCCAGAATTTGATAACCCAAATCTGATGTAAACTTTCTCAATTACGGTTCGCTAACTGCATGGAAATGGTCAGGCTGAAACAGTGATGAGGAATGTTGAGGATGTTCTGCAGGAGATTGATAGAGACTCTTAACAACTTTGACTTCTCAGTTTTCCTTTAACTTAATATTTTGCTTTATATTCAGCAAGAAAAAATCAACGGAAATATTAGGACTTGAGGTGGGATGATAGTCCAAACTCTTATCTGTAGCAAATAATTCAAATGGACTTAAATGAAAAAGGGGATTCGCTGCTAGACAACAGAAAAGTCCCTCAGCAAGCAGGCTTGCCTTTCAGGTGGATGCAGGAGTGTAAACAGTATCATCCAAACTCAGGCATTCTCAACTCTGTCCTCAGGTGCTTTTGCCATGTGGTCTTCCCTAGATGTGCCAACCTTGCGCCATGCCAGTTTAGCAACCCTAGCAGAAAGAGGACTTCTTCCCAAGAACTATACCCAAGTCCCAGCTGAGGTTACAAACTCATTCGTGAACCAGTAATCGAGGCCAGAGATGAGTGAAGGGCTCCTACACCGGGCCAACTGTCCGGGAGCCAGGAGTGGTATCTTTTCCACCAAAACCTCAGGGCCTGTCTTTGGAAGGGGATGTTTCCCAAATAAAAACAGATAAACTGGGCCTGCAGAAAAGATAGACAAATGTTCGTGGCAGGAGATGGTGAAGTTCAACTTAATAATTTCTACAGAATCTTAGATGAAGATTTATGATCAGCAAGCATGGGCTTGAAAGGTGTTCTATGTGCTCCTCATATTTTCTCTTAAGGGAATTCATTCATTCATTCATTCATTCATTCCTACCCTACTTTTTCTCCAGAAAGGATTGCGAAGAGCTTACAAGGGTTCCTTCCACATGTAAAGTAGTATGAATTAAAGATTGCGCAAAAGAAGAAAAATGAAGGTAAGAGAAAAAAGTGTCTTGATGATACACAAATGTCCTAGGCAAGCTATTGATCTAGCTGTGGCTCTTTGGAAGTCTAAGAAGGAAGATTTGTCCATTATCCTGTTCACACAGATCATGATTTTAAAGCAATCCCCATACTCTTCACCATTCCTGGTAACCAGATCAGCCAGGAATTTTTCTTGTAAGATGTGATGACCAGACTCACAAGCAAACAGCACAGAGAGCAGTGGCCCATTTCACAGTGCTAACTCTGCATAAAAACTTCTCATACAATTATGCTCTTTCTCAAGCATAATTCAGTCAAAGCAATTCTGAAGGAACCATTTCTTTTCAAATAATTAGATTTTTTCAGGGGCGCCCGGGTGGCTCAGTCAGTTAAGTGACCAACTTCAGCTCAGGTCATGATCTCTCAGCTCGTGGGTTCGAGCCCCACAGCAGGCTCCATGCTGACAGCTCAGAGCCTAGAGCCTGCTTCGTTTCTGTGTCTCCCCCTCTCTCTGCCCCTCCCCCATGCGTGCTCTGTCTCTGTCTCTCAAAAAGAAATAAAATGTTTTAAAATTTTTTAAATAAATAAATAGGTTTTTTTTCAATGATAGAGTTGTACTAAAGAGGAATTTGACAATTGTCCTTGAGATGATGAGACATAGGTTCAGAGTACTAATACTAATAATAGAAGTACAGTAGGAGTAGGTGCTAATAACAATATAATTAGTAACAATTGTGCTAGGTGTGACATATTTATATGTATGGATTATCTCACTGATTCCTCAAAAGAATGCCAGAAAGTCAGGGTACTGTTATCATTGCAATGATGTTTTTTGTTATGCAAATTTGAAATAGAAAGGAAGAATGAATATATGCCCAAAATCTGAAATAATGCCCTTTACATGCATCCCTGTGGGAAAATTAGTTCTGAATCATGCAAATTTTGAAATGTGAGAAATAGTCTGGAATTCATCCCTGGTATGAAATGCTATAGGCCTATAATTCTCACATCACAGCTACGAACACTTAGATTTAGTGAGGTCCAACAGCTGTCCAATTAACGAAAGGCTGAGCAGAGATTTGAACCCAGCATTCTAAATTGCCTCCTTCAGGGTTGGTGTTCTGGGGGAGACTATTGATCAAATTCCCTTTTATAAACCCAGAATGTCCTAACACTCATTACATAACAAATTATTTTTTTCATTTTTTTTTAATGTTTATTTTTGAGAGAGAGAGAGAGACAGAGCATGAGCAGGGGAGAGGCAGAGAGAGAGACACACACACACAGAATCCGAAGCCGGCTCCAGGCTCCGAGCTGTCAGCACAGAACACAATGCCAGACTCAAACCCACAAACTACGAGATCACAACCTGAGCTGAAGTTGGACACTCAACTGACTGAGCCACTTGGGGTGCCCCCGAATGATTTTTTTGGACAGGATCATTAAGCCAGTTGCATTGAAATCCATGTGGCATTTTCTTAGAAGTATACATTTCACACATGGTGACAAATAGAACATGGAATGCCTACTACATTCCCGTAAAAAACTGTACACAATCATGCTCCCTTGCTTTTCAAAATTACCTCCAAAGAGCAGAGAAGACGTACCCACTGGACTCTACTCAGATGAGAAAAATGAGGATAGGATCTTGTCACCACCAATCATTTTTGCCCAATGGACAATGATGAAAGGGAGCTAGATACTCCCCTACCTCTGAGTTGTCACTGAAAGGAAAGCCAAACCTTTCGTTCTGGAGTCTTCCAGAACAGATAGAAAGTCTATATGTGTTGAGACTTGAGTAAAAGAAAAGAAAATCTTATGAGACCTAAAACCAGTGAGTGCTAATTTAGGTCACAGAGCAGGGGCCATTCTTAGCCTCTCATTCTAATGTTTAACTTCATTGCTCATCTTAAAAACCAAAATCAGGCCCAAGACAGAGAAAGGAGTGACCTCTGATTTCGGCCAGGGCCTAAAGCTGTGTTGTTTTTACTCTGCTGATGGGAGAGTAGAGTGTTTGTTTAGTCTCCAACCCTGGGTGGTTGGTGTTTTTGTTGTTTTTGTTTGTTTGTTTTTTAGTAACCTCTACAGAAGAAACACTTAAGTCTCAAAAAGGAAATTTATTCCTTCACTGGCCACCACATTAGCTGAAACAGCATCTCTCTGCTCACCACTCGATGTCAGTTAAGCGGGAAGGCCATTACACTGTGGTTTGCTGTTGGTGTTTTGTTCTCTTTGCATGCCTGTGTGACCAGCTCAGTCATTTGGACTCAATATATTTCTGCTGCTAAAGCCATTCTTGCTCTGGCAAGTTTGCTGCTACCCAGCAAGAGAACAAATTGAAGGTAATGGAAGAGATGAGAAATAATCATACCCTTGACATTCCGGCTTTTGTCTGACTTTTCTTGGTAATTTATTTGGCTGAGCATTTTGTGGCTGGTCAGAAGTAAAATTATGTCCCAGGTTCTTTTCATCCATCTTCAGGAACATCTGAAGGAAAGCCTTAGTCTTTACTTTGTTCGAGAAGTGATTTTGCTATCCTGATGTATCATGGCCTTGCAAGGCAATTAGTTTAGATAAAGTAAGGTTTGCTCAAAGTTTGAATAGAAAAGGATAGGGGAATTGATTAATTGTTCCAGGAGTATCTCTGCAGCCAAATAAATGTTATGGTCATTTAAAGGCAACAGACTTGCACCCAGTTTCTCATTCCTGTTGGAGCCTTGCCCAGTAAACTGCTTTAATTAATGACTGATCTCTACTTTCCAAATGGTTTCATGTCTTTGAAATATCCTAAGTCCAACTGCTGAATTTTATGGTTCAAGACAGAATAAGGAAAACAACTCACCCCTTTAAAACCAATCTTTACCCAGAATCACAGGGGAGCATATATAAAGCATCACAATTTTTTAAGTAAATGCACATCAGAGAAGAATGGTGGAGACTGCATTTTGTGGAAGATAGGATAATATGGTTCTAAGTTCAATGAAGTTTGGGCCAGATTGATCTGGGTCCAAGTCCCCGTTCTACATTTAATGTTTGACATTGAACAAGCTACTTTCACAGCTATCTGTAAGATGTTCGCCACTATTTCCACTGTTTTTTATGATAATATCTGGCATACAATAACTGCTCAATGAGCAATAGCTGTTGTTATCATATCTACTATCATTTTATATATAAAATGTGACTGACTGAAGACACAATGAAAAATTCCCATGTGACCGTAGGTGACATTCGTCCTTTTAATGAGAAGGCATTACTCTGATTATCCCATATACCTCCTGTGTCTGGAATATAGAATCTCTGCAATGCACTGCTTGTTTCCTAACACCCCCAAAGAGCAGGCATAGAAATGGAAACCTGCTCGGTTGGTTTATCTGGTACTGTACTTCTTTCCTGCTCCCTAGAAAATTATTGACCAATATAAGAACTTGTCATGCAATCATACATATAAGAAAACTGTGACTAGTTACTAGATTTCTCTGGAATTCCCCGATTATTCAATGCAACCCATCTCAGGACCACTGCATTCTTCTTTCCCCATGCAGACTCTTCCCTTGGAAATGTGGTTGAGATGCTGCCATATGTTCATTTTGTTTAAACTGGGAGGCAATGGGTTGGATCCTTAGCCCCATAATTCTCGGGAGTAGCCATGGTGCTGAAACATAATGATGACTACTGTAAATGATCTGTTGTATGATTATGTCTGTCTGTGTCATTTGTATGATCTGTCCAACCAAGCTTTGGAATGGGAGGGAGGTGACTAATGGGTAGCCCTATTTTCTGATGGATCACATGAACTTAGGTGGACCTTTGCTCTTGTGGAGACTGTTTTTCTATCTCAAAGGTAAAGGTGATGATAGTAACTTCCGTCCGTGACCTGTCACCATGACCCTGAAGTAATCACAGATGTCTTCATCTCCTCAAAAATTAGTTGTGTGGTTCTAGCCATTACTGCCTTTCTTAGTAGTTTTCAGATTCAAATGGACACTCCATGACATTTTTGGATGAGTTTTCAAATGTTTCTATGGTTGCCAATAAATGCATGTTCAGTTGAGTTGAAACAAAATATTAAGACTCATCAGGACTCCACTTACTCTCACACATTATCTTCAATCTACTTCATTTCTTGAGAGTCATTTTTAGTCCATGAGCATTTCTTCTCCTCCTGGCATTCTTTTCCATTAAGTACTGAAAAGATGGGGCTCCTGGGTTGCTCAGTCGGTTAAGCGTCTGACTTCAGCTCAGGTCATGATCTTGCAATTCACGAGTTCTAGCTCCACATCAGGCTCTGTGCTGACTGCTCAGAGCCTGGAGCCTGCTTCAGATTCTGTGTCTCCCTCTCTCTCTCTGCCCCTACCCTACTCATGCTCTGTTTCTCTCTCTCTCTCTCTCTCTCTCAAAAATAAATAAAAACATTAAAAAAAATTTTTAAGTACTGAAAAGATGACTTTGTGCCACGATGAAAGATAGCGCTGATTGCTATAGTAATTTCTGTTCATTTCTTTAACTTTGCCAATTAATTTTTAGCTCCCAGAGAATATTTTCTAGATAACATTAGGTGGTCCTGGCAGGTATGCTGAAAGCTAAAAACTTCCATGACCTAAAATGTCTTTGAAGATTTTACTTAATGGTGTTTTCTTTTTCTTCTTTTTTCTTTTTTTCTTCACAGCCTAAGATAGAGTAATGAAAGTTTATATTTTCATGCTATTTTTTGTATCTCTTACCTTAAGCCAGCTTGAAAACACTCCATGATCATTATTTTTAAAGCTCACAGTCTTTACAATCAAGCAGACTTAGTGTGAAATCTCAGCTCTGCCATTTTCTTTCTTTGATTGACTAACTGACTCAACCTCTCAAGAACTAATAATTCCTGGTTTGGCCACTCTGGAAAACAGTATGGAGGTTCCTCAAGAAGTTAAAAATAGAACTACCTTTTGACCCAGCCGTTACACTACTACATATTTACACAAAGGATACAAAAATACCTTTTTGTATTTGATTTGATTGATTGTATTTGATTTGATTTGATTGTATTTTTTGTATTTGATTTGAAGGGGTACATGCACCCCAATGTTTATAGCAGCATTATCAACAATAGCCAAACTATGAAGAGAGCCTAAATTTGCATTGACTGATGAATGGATAAAGAAGATGTGGTATGTTTTGTATATATACACACATATATATATATATATATACACACACACACACATATATATATATATATATACACACATATATATATATATACACACACATATATACACACACACACACACACACATATATATATATATATACACACACCCATACCTAGATTAGTTTTAGTTCTCAAAAGTCCATATATATGATACATAATGGATAATAATATATTCATAATATACATATAATATAGGTATATATAATAATATATACATTATATATAATGGAATATAATTCAGTCATCAAAAAGAATGAAATCTTGCCATTTGCAATGACATGGATGGAGTTAGAGTGTGTCATGCTAAGAGAAATAAGTCAGTCAGAGAAAGATAAATACCATATGGTCTCACTCATATGTGGAATTTAAGAAACAAAACAAATGAACATATGGGATGGGGGAAATATTATGATGAGCACTAGGTATCGTGTATAAGTGATGAATCACTGAATTCTGCTTCTGAAACCAATGTTGGTCTGTATGTTGACTAACTAGAATTTAAATAACAATTTAAATTTTTTAAAGTACTAATAATTCCTTCAACTAAGAGCTGTCCTCAAAAATAAATAAAGCACCAGATATAAAATGCACAGCACCTTGTAAGTGATCAACTTACAGTTTCTTGAAAAACTTTTCTTGGTAAATGTTGAAGGTATTTGACTGAATTGACATCTGTAGCTTTTAAGAGGTGGCTTAGAACATGAAATTAAATGATTGCATTTTTTAGGATCAGACTTTCTTAATTCTCTAATTTTATTTTAGGAAAAATTTGTTTTACTTTTCAAGGAAAAGGCACTTTAGAAAGCTTTCATATCTTTAACAGTCATTCTGAAAACTTTGTATTGAATTTCCCTGAAAACATACATGTGTTTAAAATTTGAAAAGAAGGGGAGAATATTTGGCAATAGTGTGTTTAGAGATTTGATCAAAACCCCAAATATTTTGAAACCTAATGCAACCCATACCTAGATTATTTTTACTTCTCAAAAGTCCAGTAATTTAATCTCTTAATCAAACCTCTTGAAGTTTCCATTTCTAACTAAATGAAATGATAATAAATAATAAGCCAAAAAAATAAAGTGCACCCATTTAAGGGGCAAATGTGGGAAATTTGATGGGAAATGAATGTGAGTTTAAATAAAATGAAAATATCATTTCTCTCCCTTGATTTTCAGCTCCAAGTAAATGAGGGACTGAGTAAGAGCCAGCCTAAGTTCCTTGGATTGAGTTCTTCAATGTAGAGTTCTTCATCCACGGCAAGTAGACTACATTTGTTCAGGGATAAAGGGAGACTTGGGGAATTTAAAGTCTGTTAACCTGACCGTGACTGCCTATGCTGGCATAAACTCTCCTCCCAGAGACTGTTCTATTTTATTTCATGCTACCATTATTTCTTCCTTACATGGTCTGAAAAAATGTAATCTGAATAATGTGTGGAGTAATTGATTTGCCCGATTGAGTCAGCTAGCAGTGATGATGGAAAAGTGTATTGTGTGTCAGTCCCTGGTCAGGTAAGACATAATCCCCATCCTGAAGAAAACTGCAATGTTGCAGGGTGACAAGCAATATTTTAATAGGGAGTGCACAACAAAGCACAGCAATTAAACAATGGCTATTATGAGATAATGGAGCGGCTCAATTCAGTAGGGAGAGCACAGAGTGGCAATCACAAGAATTGGGTTTTCATCTGAGTTCTATCACCAATTAGCTCAATAGATTTGGATACATTGTCTTTTTTCTCTCTCTCTCTCTTCTGTCACCCATTTTGAAAATGGATAACCAGAGGAGGAAAAGACCAGGGAACCTCTAAAATCTTTCCAAGTATTTTCTATCTGTCTCTTTATATATTACCTATATGTATTTCTTTTTCTTGATGGAAAGAATTCTGTGGTAGTTCAGGAAATCAGTGAATGGGATTGAAACTCCTCAAAAGATGGGCTGATAAGAAGGGGAAAATGTGCAGATGTATCTTGCTAACAGGGAACCAGTCTTCTCAGTTTGTCAGTTTTGATCCTCACCATGGCAATCACTATCCTCATAGACATGGCACAAATGAATTGGAACTAATGAAGTCATGTTGCACTTACAGGAAACACAGTGCACTACCTTCCATATCACTCCAGGTAGTGGTTTTCACCCAACTCATTCACTAATCTTACTCACCAGGAAACAAGACCCTAGATGGAGATACAATGTTGTTTGCAATATCTGCCCCTCAAGACTCTTCATTTTTCTGAGGCAAACAGAAGTTTATCCATGGGGTCATATGTTACTTTTTTTATTGCCTTTTTGATGGAGTATAACAGACATACTGAAAAGAGCACAAATCATAAATGTATACTCCAATGAATTTCATAAAGTGTGCACATCCATGCAACCAGCACCTAGATAAAACCAGGGCCCTGAATTTCCCCTCAGGTCCCTCCAGGTCACTGACCTCCACTTTTTATCCAGACTTCTGTCGTCAGCGATTTTTGTTTTGTCTGTTTGCGAAGTTCATGTAAACAGAGTCACGCAGTATGTACTCTTTTGTATCCGCAATCTTTCTCTCATTATTATGTTTGTGAATTTCATTCATGCTGTTGCATGTAGCAATAGTTTGCTATGGGCATGGGTACAAGTTTCAGGTAGTGTGTACCTTGAAATGAAACTGATTGGTCCTAGGGTTCAGCTTTAGTAACTACTGACCGCCAACCAGTCTTCCAAAGACAAATGTTAGCATGGCTATGGGATGGCTACACGTGTCGCACGCCGCTGGTGGGGGGTAGACCACTTGCTCTATGTATGTGCTATTTCAGTAGGGATGCGGTGGTATTGCATTATAATGTTAATTTGCATTTCTCTGATGACGGAAGAAGTGGAACACCTTTTCATATGTGTATTAGTCCTCTCTGAAGTGTCTAGATGTATCTTTGACCCATTATGCCCCACACCGCTGGGTTAGCTAAATTTTCCTAGTTGACTTGTGGGAGCTCTTGATATAGTCTCCTTTGTCAGAAAAATGCATTGTAAATATCTTCTTTCTCTCTCTCACTTGCCTTTTTATGTTTTCATTAGTATCTTTTGATCATCAGAATTTCTTAATTTTAATGTAATATGATCAATATTTTTTTTTCCTTTTGCTTAATGGTTAGTGGCCTTCTGTCCAAATTAAAAATTCTTTGACTAACGCCAGATCACATTATATTCTCTCATGTTTACACTTTCAATCTATCTGGGATTGATT
The DNA here is from genome assembly GCF_023721935.1 of Panthera uncia. Lineage (NCBI taxonomy): Eukaryota > Metazoa > Chordata > Mammalia > Carnivora > Felidae > Panthera > Panthera uncia. The sequence goes on along the minus strand of NC_064818.1, from coordinate 66,570,310 downwards.
TTTGTGTATTGTATCAGATAAAGGTCAGATTCATTTTTTCTACATGTATTTCCAGTTGACCTATTAATTGAAAAGACCATTCTTTCCCCATTACACTGAAGTTTCACCTTTGTCACAAATCAGTCTGTTCCTATATTCTTATTCCAGTCCATTGCTCTATTTGTCTATGTCTACGCCAGTGGTATTCTGCATTAATTACTGTAGCTTTATGATAAATGTGATTTCTGACAACGTAAGTCTTATACCTTTGTTGTTCTTTATGAGCAACAAGATATTTTTTAACCCTGTAATTTCCTCATAAATTCTAGAATCAGCTTATCAATTTCCATTTAAAAAAACAATCTGGCCTACAACTCATTCTATGAGGCCATCATTACCTTGATTCCAAAACCAGGCAAAGACCCCACTAAAAAGGAGAACCATGGACCAATTTCCCTGATGAACATGGATGCAAAAATTCTCAACAAGATACTAGCAAACCAAATCCAACAATACATTAAAAGAATTATCCACCACAACCAAGTGGGATTTGTTCCTGGGCTGCAGATCTGGTTCAATATCCACAAATCAATCAACGTGATACATCACATTAATAAAACAAAGGATAAGAACCACACGATCCTCTCAACAAGTGCAGAAAAAGCATTTGACAAAATATGCATCCTTTCTTGATAAAAACCCTCAAGAAAGTAGGAATAGAAGCAACATACCTCAAGTTCATAAAGGCCATATATGAAAGACCCACAGCTAATATCATCCTCAATGGGGAAAAACTGAGAACTTTTCCCGTAAGGTCAGGAACATGACAGGATGTTCACTCTCACCACTGTTGTTTAACATAGTGTTGGAAGTCCTAGCCTCAGAAATAGGCTATGAAATAAAATGAAATAAATGGCATCCAAACAAAATGAAAAATGAAATGAAATGAAAGGCATCCAAATTGACAAGGAATAAGTCAAACTTTCACTTTTCGCAGATGAGATGATACTCTACATGTAAAACCGGAAAGACTCCACCAAAAGGCTACTAGAGCTGATCCATGAATTCAGCAAAGTCGCAGGATACAAAATCAATTGTACAGAAATCAGTGGCATTTCTATACACCAATAATGAAGCAGCAGAAAGAGAAATCAAGGAATCAATCCCATTTACAATTGCACCAAAAACCATAAAATACTTGGGAATAAACCTAACCAAAAAGGTAAAAGATCTATATGCTGAAAACTATAGAAAGTTATGAAAGAAACTGAAGAAGACACAAAGATATGGAAAATATTCCATGCTCATAGATTGGAAGAACAAATATTTCTAAAATGTAAATTTTCTCCAAAGCAATCTACATATTCAATGCAATCCCTATCAAAATAACACCAGTATTCTTCAGAGAGCCAGAACAAACAATTCTCAAATTTGTAAGGAACCAGAAAAGACCCCAAATAGCCAAAGTAATGTTAAAAAAGAAAACCAAAGCTGGAGGCATGACAATTCCAGACTTCAAGCTGTATTAATTACAAAGCTGTAATCATCAAGACAGTATGGTACTGGCACAAAAACAGACACATAGATCAATGGAACAGAAAGAGAACCCAGAAATGGACCCACAAACATATGGCCAACTAATCTTTGACAGATCAGGAAAGAATATCTGGTGGAAAAAAAGTCTCTTCAGCAAATGGTGTTGGGAAAAGTGGACATGCAGAAGACATGCAGTCTCCATGCCCCTCTGGAGGCAAGGGAACAAAAGCAAAAATGAACTATTGGGACCTCATCAAGATAAAAAGCTCCTGCACAGTGAAGGAAACAATCAAAAAAATTAAAGGCAACTGATGGAATGGGAGAAGATATTTGCAAATGAGATATCAGAAAAATGGTTAATATCCATAATCTATAAAGAATTTATCAAACTCAATACCCACAAAACAAATAATCCAGCGAAGAAAAGAGCAAAAGGCATGAACAGACACTTTTCCAAACAAGACATCCAGATGGCTAACAGACACATGAAAAGACGCTCAGCATCACTCATCATCAGGGAAATACAAACCAAAACCACAATGAGATACCACCTTACACCCGTCAGAATGGCTAACATTAACAACTCAGGAAACAACAGATGTTGGTGAAGATGCAGAGAAAGAGGAGCACTTTTGCACCGCTGGTGGGAATGCACGCTGGGTGCAGCCACTCTGGAAAACAGTATGGAGCTTCCTCAAAAAATTAAAAACAGAACTACTCTGTGACCCAGCAATTGTACTACTAGGTTATTTATCCAAATGATGCAAAAATGCTGATTCGAAGGGGCACATGCACCCCAATGGTTATAGCAGCACTATCAACAATAGTCAAATTATGGAATGAGCCCAAATGTCTATTGATTGGCGAATGGTCAAAGAAGATGTGATATATATACACAATGGAATATTACTGGGTGATCAAAAAGAAAGAAAACTTATCATTTACAACAGTGTGGATGCAACTAGAGTGTATTATGCTAAGTGAAATAAGGCAGCCAGAGAAAAATAAATATCATATTATATGTGGACTTTAAGAAATAAAACAGATGAGCATATGGGAATGGAAGAAAAAAATAAGATAAAAACAGAGGGGGGCAAACCATAAGAGACTCTTAAATACAGAGAAGAAACTGAGGATTGCTGGAGGGTGTTGGGTGGGTGGATGGGCTAAATAGGTGATGAGTATTAAGGAGGGCACTTGTTGGGATGAGCCCTGAGTGTTATATGTAAGTGATGAATCACTAAATTCTGCTCCTGCAATCATTATTACAGTATATATTAACTAACTTGGATTTAAATAAAATTTAAAATGTTTAAAAAATAAAAAATAAATTAACAAGAAAAATAAAATAAAATAAATAAATGATCTGGGTTCTGATTATTATTGTATTGAATATATAGATAACTTTGAGTGAAACTGATATTTAAATAGCAAATCTCATTTATGATTATAAATTTCTCTAGTTAGATTTTCTTTAATTCTCTCAATATTTAAAAAAATTAATATAGGAATCTCACATTTTTCATTAAATTTATTCCTATTTCTGATGATATAAATATTTAATTTTATGTTTTGTTGTTATTATATAGAAGTTATAGTTATTTTTATACCTAGGATCTTGCTGGATTTATTTACTAATTCTAATATTTTATATAAATTTAAATTGGCAGTATAACAGGGGTGATTTACACTATTCAGGGATTTTAAAGAAGCAGAATAAAGTGGTTATCTTTTAAGATGATGCAATTTATTTATTTATTTATTATGAAATTTATTGTCAAATTGGTTTCCATACAACACCCAGTGCTCATCCCAACAGGTGCTCTCCTCAATTCCCATCACCCACCCACCCCTTCCTCCCACCCCCCACCAACCCTCAGTTTATTCTCAGTTTTTAAGAGTCTCTTATGTTTTGGCTCCCTCCCTCTCTAACCATTTTTTTCTTCCCCTCCCCCATGGTCTTCTGTTAAGTTTCTCAGGATCCACATAGGAGTGAAAACATATGGAATCTGTCCTTCTCTGTATGACTTATTTCACTTAGCATAACACTCTCCAGTTCCATCCATGTTGCTACAAAAGGCCATATTTCATTCTTTCTCATTGCCACGTAGCATTCCATCGTGTAATTTAAAGTTAGATGTGGGTTAAGCTCTGACTTCTTCCACTTATAAGCTTGGACAAGTCTCTTAATTTTCTCATCTGTAAAGCAGGTAGCAATGGTACCTACCATACAGTCTGCTATCAGAATATAGTGAAATAATTATGTGAAGTGCTTAGAACAAGGCCGGTTGAGCTTTTGATTCAAGTAATGTAAGCTCTATATATAAATATTAAAGGTCATTGACACCTAATGGTTTTAAGCTCCTTATCCCCCTGTTGCCTATATTGCTTTCTTTAAAGCATTTCTGATATTATAGGGTCAGTTAAGAAATAAAATGCTCTTAGACCATAAAAATTTTGCAAGCACACACCCATTCTAAGACTACATCAGTTGTGTCAAAAGAAAAAGGGGGGAACACCTGCTCAGACAGTTAAGTGCCTGACTTTGGGTCAGATCATGATCTAGCAGTTTGTGAGTTTGAGCCCTGACAGGACCATCTGCAGAGCATGCTTGCGATTCACTCTCTCCCCTTTCTCTCTGCCCCTCCCCTACTTGCTGTCTCTCAAAATAAGTAAAAAAAAATTTTTTAAAGACAAAAGAAAGAAAGAAAGAAAGAAAGAGAAAGAAAAAGAAAAGGAAAAGCTACCTACAGAGCATTACAACCTACTCTCATTGTTTCTTGCCCTTCAAGTCTGTGGAGGAGAGAGCAACGTGTTTTTTCATTTGACTTCTCCTAGCTCCTTAGGTAAGAGCAAACCTTTGTCTCACTCTGGTCCTCGTTCCTTCCGCATAGGACTAAGACTTCTTAACTTTTAATTTCCTCCCTATTTAAATGGCAGATGTGAGAATTCCTATCAAGAAAGGAGCCTGAAGTTTCCCTAGGGCTCATTTCTCAGTTACCTAACTATTCTTAGCATCAAATGGCTCCATCCTTCAATCTTTACTCAACTGGACAGTATAAATGCATAAGATTAATAAGTAAAGCTTATCTAAAGTTTAGCACATCAGGATTAAAGTGTTTCTTAACTGTTACAAATTCCAAGATTATCATAAGTTCAGACCTGTAATGGGTGTGGGTTGGGGGGCATGATGTATACAGCAGGTATATGTACATACATGGAATATATATATATTATATATATATATATATGTATATATAAGGATGTGTGCATATATATGTATATACATAAAGATATTTATATATCTTTACTGATAGACTGAATTTGAAAATCACCTGTGATGATATCTTGTAATCATTTTCTTTGTTCAACTCCCTTCAGAAGATGCAGTCGACCCATATTTCCTGAGCATTTTCTGGATCAGAGGAGGTATAGCAAAGAACAAGACCAAATCCACCATTACCCTCACCCCCTGCCAAAACTAAAAAAAAATTATTGATTTCTTCCAACCTGTATGCATACACACACACATACACACACACGCAGGAATTATACAGACTATGTGGAGAATGTCATCAGTAAAATGAAAAATGGTAACCCAAGTTGCATTTCCTTTAGGAGGTTACTTCCTTTGTATAGCAAACACAGGGCCTATAATAACTTTAACTGATTTTTTGCCCAGGTTGTGAATGAACTTGACCAACTAGCAAGGGCTTGAGATACAATACAACATTAATGTGCAGAATAAGATTTTGTCTTACAAATCTAGGTTAGGTAAGAGGTTGTAAATGGACCTTGCTGACCAGTCTGTGCTGAGGTTGAGAGAGTAAGCAGGTGCAATCTATTTTAAAGAACAGCTTTATTGAGCCAAAATCCGCCTACTATACAATTCACCTATTTCAAGTGTACAATGCGATGGTCTTTAAGATATTCACAGATGTGTGCAGCGGTCACCACAGTTGACTCTAGAACATTTTCATCACCTCAAAAGGAAACCGTGCACTCTTTAGACACCTCTCCCAGGCCCCGTAAACCACCCCAACTCTACACAACAACTAATCTTTCTGACTCTATAGATTTCTCAATTCTAGACTTCCATACAGATGGAATCATATCATATATGGACTTTTGTAACTGGCCGCTTTCACTTAGTATAATGTTTTGGAGGTTCATCCTTGGTGTAGCCTGTGTTAGCACATCATTCCTCTTTATTGCTGACTGATATTCCAGTGTCTGGATATTCCACATTTTGTTTATCCATTCATTCTTTGATAGATATTTGGGTTGTTTCTTCCTTTGGCTCTTATGAATGACTCTTCTATAAACATTTGTGTGCAAGTTTCTGTGGGAACATAGGCTTTCATTTCTCCTGGGTGTATATCTAAGAGTAAAAGTGCTAGGTCAAGTGGTCATTCCATGTTAAATGATTTGAGGAATTGCCAGACTCTTTTCCAAAGCAGCTGCACTATTTTGCATTCCCATCAGGTTTACTCTTAACAAAGATCTCAGAAAGATTTTTTTCTTTCAAAACCTACAAAAAAGACAAAAGCTTTAATGTGGTTGGAATGCACTCTGACCCTTAGAATCCACCAATCGCTGTTTCAATAGTTTACCCATGAGGATAAATGAACTGAGAGCCAATCCTGACACATGAACTTCTGGAATACATCCTGTTTCTAACGGGGGACTCCCTGTATGTGGATGATGCATTTATCAAAAACCAGCAACGGCGGAAAGCACTCAGGGCCACAATTAGATTTAGGAAATTTCCAGAACTAATGAATTTTAGGATGTGAACTTCCCATTTCATATGGACATTGGGGAGAGGAGGGAAGCTAACATCTTCTTCAGAGAAAGAAACTTTCAAGATGAATGGCGAAACTTTGGGCGAAATGTTAGCCCCATGCTAAGATTCCACATAAGCTCAACATTTTTCGAACTGTGCTTTGGAAGCATTATTTCTTTTGTGTGTAAAGGAAGTAATTAAATTTAAAAAGTGTGCAGTGGGAAGAGGGTCTGATATAGAACATTTCCAGCAGGAGGGAGCATTACAACTCAAATTGAGGCTACAACCCTTTCAAGAATCTCTGCTCATTATGTTTGACTGGAATGAAGGGAGTATCTTACTTTTCCAAGACACAAAAAAAGGAAGATTTTGAGATCAAAGGTATTTGCATTGTGCTTGTTTCTTTTTCTGTACTTTTTAAAAAATCACAATAATTTGTTCTTGGATATTTTCATGTCCTACAAGATAGATTAATTATCCTCTTTTCTCCTATAAATCACCATCTCCTATGATAAGAAAATTGGTTTCCCTCCTGTTTCATGTTTGGGTTAGAGATGTAAATGTAGTAAATTATTCTAGTCTTTTTTTTTCTTTTGTGTGAGGAGTAAATTATGCTCCTGATAAACATCTCTTCACTATTACTTAAGACTGATTAGAACTGAAATGCTGCAGGAAAGAGATTTACTCTCATTGCTATATTAAATATAATTTCAGTGTTCTCTAAAGCAACTGTTTCTGTCATATTTCTTCAAGAAGCAAGTTGAGAAATGATACTATAAAAAATATGGAAGCCTTTTCAGATGTCAAAATTTGGATTTCTTCTACCCGTTTTCTAAAATAAATAAGTGTGTGTGTGTGTGTGTGTGTGTGTTTTAAAGGATATATTTTACCATTGCCTAACATCTTGAAGTCATCCAATGCAAAAATCTGCATTTTTAGGCAATGTTGTGCTAAGACTAAACATTTTTCTTTGAGACAGAGAGAGGGCATGAGCAGGGCAGAGAGAGAGGGAGACACAGAACCCGAGGCAGGCTCCAGGTTCTGAGCCGTCAGCACAGAGCCGGACACGGGGCTCAAACTCATGGACCGTGAGATCATGACCTGAGCTGAAGTCAGACACTTAACCGACTGAGCCACCCAGGCGCCCTGACTGAATTTTTTTTTAACTAAGACATTCAGATCCTGTGGTGCTATAAGCAGAGTTCCAGGGAGGGAAAGAAGTTTGTACTCAGTGGCCCTCATGCTGCCCAGAGTCAGCAGGGAGAGTTTACTGCTCGGCTTGTGAAAACAGGCTGGCCTTCTCCACAGACTTCCCAGGCAGTTATAAAGGGCCCGGGTCTTAACAAACTCATGGACCAGAGGGCAGATTCTGGGTGGTGTGAAGTGGTCTTTTCCACTAAGACATACATGGTGAAAGAGGTTCTACTCAGAAAATAACTCTCCTTCTCATATAATATTTATTTTTAAATTTTTTAAAATTTGTTTATGTACTCAACACATTAACTTGCTTAAGCAGCTAAAAAAAAAAAAAAAAGGAATTTAAGGATGACCATGCCCTCCCCACCCCTTGTGTGCATTTATCCTAGGCTCCCTGTGTTTAAGCAGTGCCTGAAGCATATCAAATAACAAGGTTCCTGGCCTTAAACAATTTGGTCTTTGTATCTTTGGGAGCCTTTATAAAATTATGTCAGTGATCATAATGGCTGAAATTTGCTCAACTTATGATGTGAGTTGAACAGCTTGCGTATAAACGTATTTCGTCCTTAAGACGGCCCTAACATATAAATACCTTTATTTCCCCCAATTTCTAGATTGTGAAACAGAGGAACAGAGAGGTTAGAGTATGTGTGGAGCAAGGAGCAATGCAGCAGAGAATTAGTGTGAGGATCCTGGATCCTCTGACCCCGAAATGCATCACCTCAATGATTCTGATGTACTATTATTAGAAAATTGCCTGCCAAGGAAACAAGCAATTCAGCTTCTGTGATATATCATTAAGTCCACAGATATCTATATCCAAAGATATAGCCCACACTACAGTCCAGAGATGGCAAGGTTACGCAGCTAGTGAGGGGGCAGAGCTCAGACCAAAATCGGGTTTTCCGACCCCAAGACCTTTTCACCCCCAAATCACTTCCTTATCTTCATCCTTTCCATGGAGATACTTAATGTTGGTTCTGTCCCTTTATATCTATAATTAATATGAAGAAAACATTGCCAAAACTTTCCTTGTGGAAGCCATCAACTCTTATATTTTTTAAATGTGTATTCATTTTGAAAGCAAGAGAGAGTGCAAGCAGGGGAGGGGCAGAGAGAAAGGGAGAGAAAGGATCCCAAGCAGGCTCTGTGCTGTCTGCACAGAGTTCAGTGCGGGGCTGGATCTCACCAACCGTGAGAGCATAACCTGAGCAGAAATCTAGAGTCGGACACTTCACTGACTTAGCCACCCAGGTGTCCTGCCATTAACTCTTATTTTTAAAAAGTCTCTTTGGCTTTAATCAGCAGGAAGATAGTAAGTTGATTTCAAGGGTTCCTTGGTACCGTTCTGCGGAGTGTTGGGCCAGCTCATTCCCAGCATGGGCACCAAGATCTGATGATTACTTTCTTTAAGATTCAGAAGAATGGCAGTCTCTTCATCCTGATTTTGTAGTGAGGCAAAAGAAGAGGCAGACCTGAGTGGGTATGGTTGTTTGAGCCAGAGCTTCCTCAGGAAGTAGTGTAAGCATGGAAACTTTGTTTTGAAATAAAATATTGTGATCCCCTACAGCCTTGACTTCTTAGAACCTGTGCATTTTACCTTCATTAGGGTTATCCTGGCTTTCAAAGTTAAGGGGAAGTGGAAGAGTTAATAGCATATTAATCAGGACCCTTTGAGTTGCAAGTGACAGAAAACACAATGTAAACTGTTTTATGCAAAAAGGGAAATTTGGAGAGTCCATTTAGATGACACCTCCAAGGATAGGGCTCTTTATAAGGTGTGGCTTGACACATGACTCCTACTGTGGCCTGTTGGTTTCTTTCTGCCTCTTGCCTTTGTCTTCTGCCGTGGTGGCACCATTTTCAGATGATTTCTTCCTTGTTAAGAGTAAGATGATCATAGCAGTTCAAATTCAAATACAATGGAAACGGGAATAGGCTTCCCCAATAACTCAAGTGAAATGCTGAAATTGAGTCCCACTGTTTTATGTGCTCATAATTTAGACCAACCACTATGGCCAAGTTTCACCTGCTGGAAGACCAATGGTGAAATACAGTGGGGAAATAAAGCATTTAATGAAAGGCCAATAGAGTCCTCGACTGGCATTATCTGATCTAGTTATACTGTTGTGTGGTCTTAGATGACTTAACCAATCTTCTTAGGCCTAAATTTTTCTCCCTGTGAAATGGGGGACAAAATCACATCTAAGGGATGTTCCAGTTTTCTTATGTGATAGTTTTTGATTTGTGGAGCATTCTGTCATTTGAGAGTTAAAGAGATCCAATTGTATCTTCCACAAAATAATCTAAGAAGGGTTTTAGGTACAAGTTCAATGTTTTACCTAGAGGACAGAAGGGGGAAAGTGCAGCTTGACCCTACCAAAAGGGATCTAAACTTAGGGAGAACTATCTAGTCAAGTGAAATCAGAGAATGTTAACAGAAGTGTGATGAATAAATGCTGGACAGCTTAAAATGATAAATTTCACTTAAACAAATCAGAAACTAATATATACTAATGCACATGCTTAAAATTGACATCATACTATCATACCTTTTCATAAAGGGATTGAGTCTCCAAAATACTAGAATATTTATTCAACATAAAATTTCCTTCAGTTATCTGGACAACCGTTATTCATCAAGAATTAGCTCATCCCTCACCTGTTCTGCAGAAGAAAAAAAAGAAACAACAAAAAACTTCTTTGTGACTTTTAACTGGAATGTGTTCTGCATTTTGTCACTATAAACACTGCCTGCCTCTCCTATGTAATTTAGTTCTTTACAACATAAAGCCTTTCTCTACTTCTTTTCTTGGATGTGTTTTGTACTCCTGCAGGTATCATCATTCTTGACTAGGTCTCTTTTTTTTTTTTCAAGCTTTTTTTTAAAAATCCTAGTTTGTTAAGATATATGGTAAAATTGGTTTCAGGTGTAGAATTAGTGATTCGTCATTAAAGATTTTATTCTGAGGTAATGTCTGCACCCAACATGCGGCTCAGACTCACCACCCCAAGATCAAGAGTTGCACACTCTACTGACTGAGCCAGCCAGGTGCACCCACATTGACTAGATCTCATAGCATCACTACCATTGTAGATTATTCCTTCCATCTAAAAGTGTTCTCTTAACTACCTCATTCTCCTTACATTTTACCTCTGGATATTTCCTTCAGTCCCTTTTAGATACTCCTCTTCATCTTCTTATCCTTTCATTGTTGCTGCTCTTCAGGCTGCTCTCCTAGACCCACTCTCATTTCAGTTTCCACACTGTCTCTATATAACTACACCCTCTCCCGTGGTTTTACTTACTCAGTTTGTGGCGACTCCTGAAGCTGTGTTTCTTATCCTGGTCTAATCATTTCCCCAAATTCCAGGTGTATTTATATACCAGATTTCTCTCCTTGGATCTTTTGTGGATACTTCAAGCCTCCAAAATGAAATTGATGAGTTCTCCCCATCTCTTTTAACCACTCCAATGTATATAACTTATATTTAATTTCCTAATTATATTCTGAATATTTTTGGAAATGTGTCCCTCCTCTGTTGTATCTCTTCCTGGTTATCTTCACCCAGACTTACCCATATAAGTAAATGCCATCAGCATCCAGTTGCTCAAGTAAAAACCTGGAAGTCATTCTTACTGCTTCTCATTATATTACATCCAATCAATCACCAAATTTTGTGACTCCTGCCTCTCACATCTCTCTCAAAGTTGTGTGTCCCTGCACACCTACTAGCAATATCCTAATTCAAAGCTACCACCTTCTCTCACCTGCAGCCCTAAAGGAACCTACCGACTGTTATTATTCCTCCATGTGATCATTCCTTCCCATCCCCAGGTCCCTCAATTATTCTCCTTCCTCCTCCCAGATGGAGCTTTCACAAATGCTGGAAGGGAAGTGGACCCTTTCTTAAGAATGATCAGTGACTACCCATTGTTAAGTATGAAAAAAATATTCTTACGACAATCTTCATGGCTTACTCCCCAGTGGTCTCTCTTGTACCACTCACCTTCCTTCTTTCACTCCTAGCTCGGGCCATTTCAGATGTGGGAACCACTTTTTAAAAGGTGGAAATGCCAAGACAAACCAGCACCCAATCTAAACACACCAAAGGGCTTGAGGAGATATTTTTCTTTTTTTGAAAGAAGTTAATAGCATATTTTAAATTCATGTTAATCAAATTTTATTAAAACAGAGCATTTAAGGGCTATTTTTCTCCAGTCATGATATGGCAAGTTACCTTTCTTGATTCGGCAAAGATTCCCAAAATTTAAGCTGTGAAAGAGTCAGCCAGGAAACTCCTAAAAATTAAAATACAAAAATAAATAAAACCTCTAGTATCCAAGCCTGTAGATTTGTACTCAATAGGTCTTAGGTAAGGCCTAGGATTCTGCATTTTAATAAGCTCCCAAATCAACTCTGATATAAGAAATATGAAAATTACAGTCTGAGAAAATTTCAAGGGGACCAGTATTGTCCTACTGCATCCAGATGGGTTCCCATGTCCTGACGGCTCAGTGAAGTCACTGAATAAAACATATGTTTCAAGCTTTTTATCCAATGCTTTCATGTATGTTTTCCTGGATAAAGAGTAAATCCCTTACAAGCCTACTTCTATTCTTGTCTCTTGCCTCAGGGTGGTGTTCATTCAATATTTACTGCCCCTATAACCTTGGCCTCTTCTGCATGGGCTCATAGCCTTCATTTGTTCTCCTTCCTCAGGATAAGGTGGTTTTATAAAATGTATGTACTATATATTATACATACATAATGTACATATAACTTATATTTAATTTCCTAATTATATTCTGAACATTTTTGGAAATGTGTTTCTCCTCTGTTGTATCCCTTCCTGTCAGTCATTCATTTAGCAACTATTTAACCAATGCCTTCTATGCTTGCAGTCTGTGATGGCCACAGGTAGATCTAATAATGAATAAGTCAAACTTTGTCCAGTTCCCATGGGGTTTCTACTCCATTGGCAGAGGAGGTGAGGGAATAAGAAGATTGCCCAATACCTTCTTTAATTACAGTTGTGGAAGTGCTATGAAGACAACTATAGGATGTGATAATAGCAAATACCATGCTATTATTCACGCACACACAAACTCACTCACACACTCTTAGGCTTGTCTTCTTCTTTAGTTTCTATAGACCTTACAGGGAAAAAAGAACCTCTTTGACCCTAACACCAGATGATGTTAGATTTGGCAGTTGATCAAGAATATTGTTAACTGCATTGGGTTGCCTGGGTCCTAGAATATCATTTAATGTTTACGGAGAAGTTTAAGATGGTGATATTTCTCTCAAATTTGATTTAAAAGAAATAATACCCAATAAAACACATTTCTATTATAAGATTCTGTAAGATGAAGAAACGATCTTGAACCTGTGCTAGCTATGCATACTGTTGCCTCAGCCTAGGAGAGAACATTTATCATCTGCTGTGGAATCTAACTCTCCACACTGTATAGTTAAAATAATGACTCAGGCACATGGAATATATGTGTTACATTTGGGGGACACTGGATGGGTGTGGTGCTTTATTCTTTTTGGGTGTCTCAGTTTTCAAGCTTCAAGGCTCATGATGAGCTCTCCTAGAGCTGACACTCCTCCCCAAACCCCCTAAAGAGAAGGGGCTATTTTGGAGTAGGTGACTTAGTAATGCTTTGAATCTTTGCAATTTTGCTATAGTAACTATGGGATGATGATAGGGAAATTGTGATCTATCCTGCCCGAGTACTTCTTTTCACGAACATTTTTACTTTGCTGAGGCCTCTGTGTATCTAATGCAGATGTGTTCCCTGCTGAGCAGGATGGTTCCAGCTGAGGCTGTGGAGAGAGGGCACACCAGCCCCTGTGCTTATGGCCTTGTCCAAAGCAATGGCTCTTTCTTGTCAGCTGGCTGGCGGCCAGGCTCAACACGAGGGCATGCTGATTTCCCAACATAATGCTTTGCTGGGGCTGGAATCAAAGCTGTCAGGAGTAAAGAGTTCTTTCATCTTTCTTTTCTCCCTTCTTGTACATTCAGTGGGATTCAGCGGTGAAAACATGACCGGCAAAAGGCAGAGGCCCTATTACAGTCTTTAAAACTCATAAAGATAGTTTTCAGGGCTTAATTGTCTAAAGATGGCATGCATATTGATTTAAATATTGGCTTTAGGCCTGCAAACCAGTTACAATAATTTTTTTTTTTTCCTGTCTGTTAAGTCTGTTGTTTTCTGCCTCTGCAAGATTATGAAGCTCCTATCTGAAGGACTTGCTTGGAGCACTAGAAGAAGCCTTGATTTTTCTGGGAAATGGTATTAGCAGTTTCTGGAAGTTATAAGTCAATTATAACTTTATAACTTATAAAGTTATAAGGCAATTATAACGAGTCACAAAATACAAATGCTTTTTTAAAAAATGAGTCAACACTATTTTGTTGGTAGAGATCCGTTGATTGAAAGTGATAGCAAGCCAAATAATGTGGCCTAAACCAAAAGATAAATTTATTAGAAAGTCCAGGAATTGAAAATTCCATCAGGTATGGCTGGATCCAGGATCCAGGATCCCATAATCGGTGCTTTGTTCTTCACCTTCCATATCTTCACTTTTGGTCTCTGTTGTCTTCATTACTGGACATGTGATAACCCCTGGCAGCTTAGGCTTGCACATCCTCACACCTATCAGTTGACAGCTATAGTCTTTCTGGGTCCTAGGAGTCACTCTGATTGGACTAACATAGGTAGCATCACCAATCTCTGAGTGATTCACTGTGGTCAAGCAGATGGAATAAGCCCCTTCTCTAGGCCTGTATCATATGACTACGCTGGAAAATGAATGTGTATATGAGGTTAGCTGACCAGCGCCACCCAAACCACATGCACAGAAAGCTTAGAGGGATTCTTCTCCCAAAGAAAACCAGGTTGTCATTTTCAAAAGACAGAAAATTGGACACTGGGAAGATAAAAAGAGTCAGTGTGCATTACTTATATCACAGAATATTCAAGGACGTTTCCTTACAGGGCATCTATCCCCACTCTTGCCCTTGCCAACTAGACTTGGCCATTATGCCTTCTTTTTAGGGCCTTGGATGCAGCAAGCTTCACCCCATTTAAAATTCTCCTCATTTTCACTGCATCAAGCAATTCTACATTTCCTGAACAAGCCCTTCATGTCCATGCCTTCGAATTCAGCTCTTCCCTTTCTGTTGTCCATCATGATTGTAGTTCTCTTCATCTTTCAAGGCTCAGCCCAATTATCAACTTCACTTCTCTCTATCCCAAATGCACTTCATGGTTCCCTTCTCTGTTTTCTCATAGGCCGATCAGAATAATGGTCAAGTTGTAGTCTAGTTCGGTATGTATGCATTGGTTTACCCCAGCTAAGCAGCAAGCTCTTTGAGAATCTGAACTACGTCTTTTGCATCTTTATATAATTAACTGATATAGTCATATCAAAATAGCACTTTAAGAGGTTTTCTTATGTAGGTAGCTATTTTTAATATTACCCTAATAATCCCACTTGGAAGGGGTAAATGAGCTAAGTGCTTTACATACATTGTTTCATTTACGCCTCACAAAATCCTGTAAGATAGGGATTATTTATTATTATGCCACTCTATGGTCGAGAAAATTAAGGCTCACAGAAGTTAAGAAACTTACCCATGGTTACCCAGCTGATAACTAGTAAAGCTGGAATTTCAATCCACATCTCATTGATTTTAAACTCTGAGATGTTAACCACTGTGCAAACTGTCCCTTAACCTGAAATTGTGTTTGCAGGTGGGTAACTGCTCAGGCACCAATGGATGTACCAAACAGATGCCACTTTCCCGCTCTGCCCTACCCTATCCTATCCCGACAGGCAATAAACTCTGCTTTCTGAATATGGAAATCTCCACAGCAATAGATTAAGTGTTGAGATATTTGTTGTGCCAGTTTTTTAAGCTTCTTTATTCCCTAGTTTGTAGCTGATCCACCATGAACACCCTGTCCTAATGGAATGGGATGGTTCTTTCTGTAATAAAAATTCACATTCTAAAGTTGACTATATTTTTCTCAAAATGCATGCAATTCATGGAAATCATATTTGTTCCTTCTTATGTTAACAAGACGGTGTGACTTGCATCCAGTAGGTGTCACTAGACTTTCCTCTCCTGGCTACAGCCATAACTGAATATGGAGTTGTTCTATCACTAAGCAGCTGCTGAAAGGGACATATGGGATGTTGCACTGCTTTCTAAAATCTAAGTCATCCTAGATGGAGCAGGGTTCTTCCCAGATTGCACTCACCCTTCTCCCTGCCCTAGAGCATGGCCTTATAGGTCAAATACAAGTACTTAAGGCACAAGAGGGATGTGCACCCAGCCCCAAGTGTGGCAGTCTCCATAGACCACTCTTGCAGCTGCTGGCTCCTTGGCACTAAGTCACTTAGAGCTGATGATGGGGAGGAGAAGATACAGATGCATTTCAAGGCATTAAGAGGAAAATACCTGAGGCTCAGAAAGTCTGGACCGGAGTGATAGGATGTGCCAAGAAATGTTTTTCTCTGCATATCTGGGGAAGCTGAATGCCTTGATTAGGGGTAGTATCTAGCCAGTTAACCAACATATCCTAAATCTCTTCTAAGAATCCAAATGCTTATAGAATCTGAAAAGGATATAAAGGTGGAAATAGCATGGTTCCTATATTACTATATTCTAAGACTTTACTGGTCACTAATACCCATTGATTCAGTCAGTACTGATGGGGCTTTTACTGAAGAACTGGGGATAGACTGCTAGACGAGACAAGACATGATTCCTGCCCCAATGGAGTTTGCAACCGAGGTGAGAATACAAACATTAAATAAGTAATGACACACTACTAGTATGTACTAGTGTGATTAGTAAGGTGACAAATACTATGGGAAAATATAGCAAAAAGTCTGCACAAGAATGAGTCAAAGGCCTTCTAGAAGAGATTGTTTTAAGGGAGGATCGAAAGGTGAGTTGGAATTAAATGGGAAAAAAACAGAGAAGGAGGAAAAAGAAGATAACTGTATCAAACAGAGAAAAGAATCTGTGTGAAGGTCCAAAGGCAGAATGGAATGAGGTGCCTTCAAAGAACTGAAAGAAAGTCTGTGGGGCTGGGGAGCAAGGAGAAAAATGGCAGAAGGTGGAACCGAAAAGATTGATGGCCAGGACCAGATGACACAGGGCCTTCCCCACCACTTTAAAGAATTCAAAATGTATTCAACAGCAATGGGGAGCCACTGATGGATTTTTAAGAGTGTCATAATATCATGTGTTCATTTATTATGTATTCAGCAACATTTATTGCATGCCTATATGTGCCAGTGTGCCCAGTGCTAGAAACTAATAGAGATATCAACTACAATGAAAATTTAAGAAGTAATTCTGATTCAAGAAGGAGGAAGACAGGAGAGCCATCTTAAAATGAACAAACCATGCAACAAAAAGCCATTGGACAACCTGGCATGTTTCTGGATCTGTTCCAAGCCCTGGAGATTCCATAGTGAATTAGACTCAGTCATCATCATAACAGATATTTATAGTGTGCATTTAAGATCAGGAAGAAGGCTATATAGTGAGTCAGGAATGAGAAAGAAAATTTACAGTCAATAGAAAGACTTGCTCTGGTAGATAAACACTGAACATATGGCATAGTTAAAGAAAATATCAAGGATCCAAGCACTTCAGTGTTTACATTTTTACAGTAATAATCCCATTTTGTGAAAACTGACTATGCCCCACTAAAAGGAACCAGGACTCCATGGAGAAATGGCTGATTCCAGGTCTGAGGCAGGACATGTACAAGATAAGCCTGGCCCATCTTTTCTTTAAAAAAAATTTTTTTTCATGTTTATTTATTTTTGAGAGATAGAGAGACAGAGCATGAGTGAGGGAGGGGCAGAGAGAGAGGAAGATACAGAATCCAAAGCAGGCTCCAGGCTCTGAGCTGTCAGCACAGAGCCTGACGTGGGGCTCGAACTTACGAACCATGAGATCATGACCTGAGCCGAAGTTGGACGCTTAACCAACTGAGCCACCCAGGTGACCCATGGGCCATCTTTTCATACCTGATAGGAAAAAAGTAATTACAGAATCAATAGAATTCCAGTTATAAATTTGGAAGGATTGAAGAAATGACAGCATTAAGAAATCAACATTTTGCCATTTGTAATGAAATGATTAATTTAGATACATATTATCAGTAAAGAAAAACATTTTTAACTATATGGGAAATTTTGCAAAAGAGATATCAGGCTCTTACATCTGAACCATGGATCAGTTTAAGTATTAAACTGATCCTAGCGGCAAAACCAGAAATGTTTCCCACCTGAGCTAAGAGGAAATACACAGCACCACCCATGAGGTATTTGTGGAAATAAAAGGTCAAACCTGAATATAACTGGGGGTTCACCCTTAGAGCTAAATGGTTGTTCACAAGACATATGGATTATGGGGAAACAAATGAAATGCCACCACAAAGAAACAAGCAGAAAGACTGAGAATGTGAAATTTTCTAAACCATTTTCTTCATTAAGACCATAGAAAAAAATAAAATAATAAAATAAAATAAAATAAAATAAAATAAGGCACTGCTCTAGATTAAAAGATATTAAGAGACATAAAAAAATACAACGTATAGATCTCATCTGGATACTATTTTAAACAAGTCAACTGTAAAAAGACATTTTTGAATATCATCAGGACATATGATTCTAATGGGTCATAAAAGAAATCAAAGAATTCTTGTTAATTTTGCTAGGGTTGATAATGGCATTATAGTTATATAACAAAATGTCTATATGATTTAGAAATGCATACTGAAGTATAAAGGGGTGAAATTGCATGAGTTCCGAAATTTGCTTTAAAATCTTTGGCCAGAAAAGGAGGGGTTGGTATATGAAGCTGGTGTGGCAAAATCTAGGAAATTGTTGAGTTTGGGTGTAATTTATGAGCATTTACTGTACTTTTTCCCTCTTCTTTTGTATCTTTGAAATCATTCATGAAGAACATAGGTGGCCTTGTAAGGCAGGTAAGGCAGAAATCCCCAACACACAGGGGCTAGACCTGGAAGCTAAGCGATGGCTGGCTGGTTACCCACTTTGGCTGAGAAGGCAACTCTAGTTCTGGGAGTAAATAGCCAGCATTGTGCTCCGAAATCTTGCCCATTTCCCTAGAACTGGGAGAGAAGGCTGTAGTTTTACAATTGGCTCCTGGAGGGAAATTGTTTCCAGCTGCCAAGCAGATGAATGATGGGATGGGTATTAGAAAGGGGGTTGTTCACTGGCCAGAAGTACACAAGGCGCTGGTTTTTGGCCACAGGCAAATCTCAGACTTGCTAATCAGATGTAAGCATATTTCTACCTGCTCTTGGTTCTGCTCTAAACAGCAGGTACCCTATCTTAAGTATGAGACTATGAAACTCTTTAATGTGACTTAAACGTACCACATCAAATATAAGCAAATCTGTGGGCAAAAGTTCACATTTAGATGGTGTCTATAATTTTCTTTTCCTATATAATTCTGAGAGGTTTTCTCTGGATCAGCAAAGAGGTGGGAGTGCTAACACAGCTGAGACATAACTAGCTCTATTTTTGGTAAAATGACACTAGCTGGCATCACTGCCTACTGCATAGCAGTCACCCTGTTAGTGGCTTTCCAAAAGTTAACTCTCTCGATGCAATGTAAATTTGAATTAAAAGCAAAACAGTCTGGAGAAATGATTTTTAGAAAACTCAGGACCTAAGAGAGCACTGGAACTCTACTGTTTACTTTTCCTTCTCCAGAAACCCAGGGAGAATGGCTACAGAAAGACCAGGTACTGGTGATTCTGTAACCACAGATGAAACTCCTACACAGGTACCCCTAGAGCTTGCACATTAGAGAGTAGACGTGAGTAAGAAACTACTGTTTGCATTGGTTAATCAGCTATAAACGTGTCTATGCACAGCTTGTGAGGAAATTTGCTAGGATGTGGTTTTTAAGGCAACGGATGGTGCCAAGAACAAAATATGTTCACAGAATGAGTTATTTGAAGAAGTTAAAATATGATCAGTATACTGTAAGTTCCATGAGAAACCACATCTCTCTTGATTCTCATCATATCACCAGTACCTAACACAGTTCCTGGCCGAGACGGCTTTGGGCCTTAACAAGTGTTGGTTGGTTGGATGGATGGATGGATGGATGGATGCATGGATGGTTGAAAATGAATTTTCTCTCCTTAAAATGTGGTTCAAACACTTGTTTTTTCCTTGCCAAGTAGACCACAGTCAGGCAAACACTGAGGTGGAATTTTGTTGTTTGAAAATTATAAATCACGGAAGGACATAGATTCTTACACGCATTATAAATTCATTGGTCTTTTTCCAAAACTTGGCAAGTGTGTCTAAAACCTGTGCATTGTTCTTCTCATTCATCCTCTGAATTCAATTTGTGCTATAGGTTCGCCCTTCTCTCAGAATCATCCCATTTCTAATCCAAATATTCACCTGCTAAGCCTGGGCTTTTGATATCTCCTGCAAACACGGCCTATTCTAGACCTCGATATTTGTAGAGTATTCTATACACTCCTCTGATTTTATTTCATTATTTTCTACCTAACTCTAAATTTCCTCAGATTCCCCATTATCTACAGACCACTCAGAACTGTCCAGTCTGGCAGACTCTGTCATTGGAATCCTCTCTCCTAACGCCATTGGTCTTCCCAGTCTGCCTCTACAGGAGTCTCTGCTCCAGCCAAAATGGTGCTTGGTACTTAGCTCTGGTCATGGCAGCCCATGCAGAAAGAATGAAGCAGCTGCACTCAGTTCCTTTGCTTTCCCAAATGTTTAGGTATTCTGTTGATCCAGAAATTCCACTTGTGATGAATCACACTTATATACACAGTACGTATACAGTCTTGACAACTCATGTTCTTTGCTAGCATTTCTATACTAACTCCAGTTATCTGAAAGGGTCTGTGCATATAAGGAGAATCTGACTGTGTTACCTCCTCGTTTCCCATACTTAACTTCTATGTTAGTCAGCTCGGCTGCCGTACATAACAAAATACCATAGACTGGTGGCTTAAACACCAGGATTTTATTTTCTTGCAGTCCTGGAGGCTAGAAGTCTGACATCGGGTGCCAACATGGTCAAGTTCTAATATGAGCTTCCTAAGTTTGCAGATGGATGCCTTGTCACTGTCTCCTCACATGGCAGACAGAGTTCTAATGTCTCTCCCACTTATAAAGGCATTAACTCTATTGGATTAAGGCACCACCCTTATGGCATCATTTAACCTTAATTATCTCCTATAGGCCTTATCTCCAAATAGAGTTGCACTAGGGGTTCAGAGCATCAGCATATGAACTTGGGGGGGGGACATAATTCAGTCTATTGCACCTCCCTATTATTTACACCACCCATCATTCTAATTGCATGTGTGTCATTTTTGAGCCAAAGCTTAAGTTACAAAAAGCCTCATGTATTCTAATAATGGATCTAAAACCAGAAAGGTCATGATTTAAAATTTGTAATAAGTTTAATTTTTCAGACAGCCTTTTATTTTTGCTTTGCAAGGACTCAGAGAGACCTGACACTTCTGTAATTCCAAGAGTAACAGTTGAGTCCAGTGATTTGGGGAGCCAACTGTCGCACCAGACTTGGGCTCAAGTCATGACATTTACAAAGGTGTGACCTTGGGTAAATTATTTAATGTCTTTGAAATTTGATTTTCTTATCTGAAAATGGGACTAATTCCTCATTAGACTCTTATAAGAATGAAAAAGACATGTGATCTAAAGTGATCAGCATAAATGCCCAGCACAGAGCATATAGTAGAAATTGGTGGATGTAAAAAAAAAAAAAAGGCAACATTTATTGAGAATTGACCATGAGACAGATACCATGCTAAGCCCCTTCTTTAAAATACCTAATTTAGGGGCGCCTGGGTGGCGCAGTCGGTTAAGCGTCCGACTTCAGCCAGGTCACGATCTCGCGGTCCGTGAGTTCGAGCCCCGCGTCAGGCTCTGGGCTGATGGCTCGGAGCCTGGAGCCTGTTTACGATTCTGTGTCTCCCTCTCTCTCTGCCCCTCCCCCGTTCATGCTCTGTCTCTCTCTGTCCCAAAAATAAATAAAAAACGTTGAAATAAAATACCTAATTTAATCCTTACAGTATATTCCTAAGAGGTAAGGGCAGCTATTAATTCCATTTACAGGACAGTATTGAAATTTAAACCCTAGAACCCAGTTTTGTTTTGTTTTGTTTTTACCACTTTAACATGTTGCCTCTCAATTGGGAGGTTGGACTATATGAGCTTTGGGTGGCCATCCCATCTTGAACACTAGGATTCAACAGCTCCCATGGAATTGGGTGGTGCATGAAGCATGGTATCAGAGTCACATGGCCCCAATTCCCCTGGAGAGCTGTCCAAATCCATCAAAGCAAGCAGGCTTCCAGAGCCCTCTCCTCTCACTTGATTCTCTTGCCCAGGTGCTGACTCACTGCATTGACTGAGCAGGCTGCCACAACTCAGTCCTTCTGTAGGACTAGCTGTCCTGGTGGAAGGCATCCAGGTACCTTTGCTCTCTTAAGCTACAAACTCCCCTTTCTCTTAGTTTACCAGGAGAGGTTTAATACGAAGTATAATGTGTGTTGTTTACACTTTCATTGATGCATGCATTTATTCCAAGATGATGTTCCCTTTGGTTAACTGTCAAAAACCACAATTTTTACAGAAGGTTATTTTTTACTGTAACTGCTTAAAGGAACAGAAAAGCAACTCTTTATAATTACTTTCAAATTCAGAAGAGAATTCTACCTGTACCCTTAAGAGAAGCTGAAAGAAATGAGGGCCTTTATTTATTTCCACCTGGCTTTGAATGGGCTTTTTAAAAATTGTATTGGTTCATGCTCAGAACCAGTAAAGTGATATGAAAAAAAAATGGGACAAAACGGTTCCTCATGGGTTTCCTGTTTCTCCCTCCACTGTTATATATATTTTTTAAGAACATGCAATGCAGTTCTGCCTCTGGATGTACTCCCTTTGTTCAACATTATTGCCTTTGCCACCTGCCTTGAAACGGTCCTTCAAGGGTTTTGATAAATCGGTTGCAAAGGTGTCTGGTTTCATTGTAACATCTGTAAGTGCCTTTTCTGAAAGGCTCTTTTTATACTACCTAGAGAAATTCACCTCAGTGAGTCTTTGGAGAACCCTAAAATCAGCTCTAATATATCAGAAAGGGAAAGGGTATTATTTTTCTCTCCTATCTTTACTTTGGAAAGGCACTGAGGGCATTTCAGAGGAAGGAAAGCAAGTAATGAAAGGGAAACGATCATTTTGAGAGACTCCTCAGCAACTGCCTTTTTCTTTTTTTTTCTGGATACTGTGATGCTAAGAAGTTTAGGACCTATCCCAGCATTCTTCACTAGTCATTCACCCCCTCTGAGGCGTTTCCTTTTTTCACCTCAGCCAGGTAAATGAGATTCTGCAGGGATTTAGAGACACTGACAGCCCCCCCTGCCAAACTTACCAACTGAAATTGGCACTTCTCCTTTGAGAGCTCACCTCTAGGACCACAGGACAAATATTCAGAATAGATGGCCACTGGCAAGGTTGGAAGGAACAAAAGGCATTATCTTATTCTCCAGGGTTCTCAGAGCATAAAGCTATGTATATGTCCACCATATCATGTATATGTCCACCATAGATCATTGGTATACGATAGAGACCTACCGAACTGTAACCAGGTGACTAGATTACACCAAATTATATAGATTTTTAGAACTCAACCAATCCTTGGCTGCTCTGTGATTTTCCAGTCGAAGAGTCCATGACGGTAAAGACTATCCAAATAGGTGGGGATGGAATTTTCCCCTGAAGGAAACAGATCACTCGTACTAAGATAGTAATTTGGGGCCAGGGAATTGGCAATCCATGCGACTGGAGGTAGGAGGGACTTACTTCTTTCTCAGGCCAGGATTCTGAGATGAGAGAAAGCTTGGCCACACAGACACAGGCTGAGAAAAGAGGCACCATCCAATCTCCACTCTGAGGAAGCAACAGCAGCAGTAGGACCTCTTGTCCTCAGGCTTACCCTTGCATCTGAGCTCCAGCTCCAAGAAACAGGGTCTGAACCTCTGGATGGAGTAGAGAAGGGTTTCTTTCTGGTGACTTCTGGCAAAAGTCAATTCTAGACACAGCCTGTAGCTCATGCCAGAACCTCTTCTGACTCAGCCACCAAGGCACATGAGTGGGCTAAGGTACATGAGGCCAATTCTAGCTTACGTTTGAATTGTAGCAATTGATTTCTGAGAGCTACAAACTCAGATGCCTAATGGTTTTGCCATGTCATGCTCTTAGTGTGAACACTGCAGGGAGACGTGACTGGCATTTGGGCACTCCAGAACTCAGCCATTTTGGATATTGGCCTTGAAGGGGACAGCTGCATCCCATTTTTTCTAACTGGTGACTAAGATATTCTTCTCCTCCCCTTCTCCTTTCTCCATCTCATCCCTATTCTCCTTCTTAAAATTGTTATCAACAATACAAATACTGTTTATTGCCTATAAGCTATTCATTGACAAACCCACAAGGCTTCAAACCTAATACATCTAAAACTGAACCCATAATCTTCCTCCTTTGGCTAGCTTCTTGTCTAAATTATCTTTCTGGACCACCACTCTTTCTTTCATGCACCAAAACTCAAAATTTCAGTATCCCTTTTGATTTTTTTCCTTAGGTTGGTTCCATCATCACAAACTTCCTATATCTTCTGCCCTCACAACATCTCCCCTCTATATATTCTTTCTCTACCAGCGCCAGTAAGAAATTTCTTACCTTCATTGCTGCCAGAAGGCCTTAATGCGCCCTTATTGGTTTCCCTGGTATCTGTCTATCCCAACTCAAATAAATCCTAAACACTTGCCACACAAGTAATCCCCTCATATCACAGTTTTGAATAAATCAGTTCTTGTTCAAAATCCTCAACAACTCACTGTTGCTTATAAGGTTAAATCTTAATATACTTGATTCTCATTAGTCACTGTGGTTACATTCTATAAAATCACTCTGAACATTGAACTAGTCCATACTGAGCCATTGTTCTAGATCCCTGAGAGCTTCTAGTCATAACACTCTTATCAACCCATCTATACCTAACCTTTTTTATGTGTTTAAAGACCCCTTATTTAATATATATTGTTGATTCATGAACATGAACTCATAACCAGCAGCACTATAATTCATGCCTGGATGAAGCTTATCTAATACATGTATTTTCTCTGTAAGACACATCAAAGCCTTCTCCTACTTAGGAAAACTAGACAGCACTTCAGCACTAAGCTTGGGAGCCATTTAACACTAAAGCAAAATATCTGGCACTAAACATATTGTAAAAAGGACACCTGTTTACAGTATGAGAGCTAAAATGCAAAGACCTTGTTTGACCTCAGCTAGGAATGGATGTTAGGTGGCTCAAGTTTTTTGCTACTCTGCACATGTCCATGATTGACAATGAAAGTACCATGATTATTAATTTTGGGGTTACAAATAAATTTTAGAGTAAACAAGTTTGAAATATCAAATACATTAATAATGAGTTTTAACTATACCTCATCTTGTATTTCAAAGCCCCCAGTAACAAGATCACTTTCTATGTCTCTCCAGCATTATATCCCATTATGTCCCTATATCCTATTCCTGCTGAGATACTCAATCTTTCTGAATTTACAGAATATTTTCTTGCCCTTTCTTTCTTTGTGTTGCTCCCTGTTAGTTGTATCAATTAAGAATTCTTTGGTTGCAAGCAACAGAAATTAATGAGGACTGACTAACATAATGGGGGTAGAGAGTATTAACAGGAAGGGTGGCTCACAGACTCAAAGGAAGAACTGGGCCATCAAGAGTCAGGAAGACTATGTGCCAAGGAAGCTCAGAGCTCCAAGCAAAAGTAGCCCATGGGCCTTCTAAGAGGCTATCTCCTATATAAGTCCATCCCAATTAATCCCGATTGCTCTCCTCATTTTATGCCTCCAAGTTTCTAATTCTTAGGAGAGACAACCTGATTGGCCTATCTGAATAAGTAGTCTCTTACCCTCAAGGTGTCTCAACCCCAGTAGCTAAAGTAAGGTAGAATGATAATTGACCTAATTTGGCTTATTTGTCCACCACTGGACAGTGGTGGCAGAGTCCCTTACAAGTGTAAGCCTGGGACTGGGGCTGCCAGATAAGGACAATAATCATTGTGCTTGTTTTTTTTTTTTTTTCTTTACCTCCATAGTCTATACTTATAATTATCCTTCAATTTCTATTTAAATATGACCCCTTCTATAGGGGATCATATTCATATTCATATTCAGCCCTATTTTATAGCTATATATAAACATTTCTCATCATTCATTCACTTATTTATTCAATAAATATCCATTAAGTACCTATGCATACAGAGATTGTGCTAAGCCTTCCATGCTCTGGACATCTAGAGGGCATCTGTTCATCTTGAACAACTGCAGACATTAATAATGGGCTCAGAGTACTCCATCTAGAAATTGCCCATATCCAAGCAGATAGAGTTTATTCAAGAATGAGTTCTCTTATGAGAGTCATGTAGCTTGGTATAGTTGACTTTGTGGTCAACAATATAACCAATACTCTGTATAATTCATTGATGCTATATAATTTACCTCAGACTGATGCAGCTAGAAGTATTAGATATATTACATAGCAGAATAAAAATGTACACACACACACACACACAAACACACACACGTACACATACACATTATTCTTAATGATTCCAAAGGAAAATTTCTGAGAGATCTTCATAAAAAATAGCATCAAAAGAGATTATAGAATTCTCTTCTCCAGTTGTGTTAAGAGCCGTTCATTAATTTATCAAATAGATTATGTATCTGTCAAGAATTAGCACAGTAATGGTAAAGGTATAAAATGGTTATACACACACACATATATATCAGATTATAATCTGAAGAATCAATATTTAATGAATTTTAATTTTTAATAGTAAATAATTCTAATAAAAAGAAGAAATAGGCATAACCTAGCCTTTGAGTTTATGAAGCCACAAAAGCAAACAAATTAGAACACAATGGAGAGAAGATATAAAAATGAAAAACTATAGAGACACTACATAGATTCGACTTAAGTAGCTATGATAGTAGTTGTAAAGTCCAGTAGACATCCCCAGGAAATTATATCCCACAATAGGATGTCATGCTCCCCTTTATATCTAGATTTCTTTATGGGCCAGAGGATCAAAATCTGGACTCATAACAAAGATTTGTAAAAATTCTTGAGAATATTCAAACCTCCATTCCAAGAAAAATCTAGTCTTTGTCCAGCAAGCCTGTGATGAAGTGGGATGAGCTCTGGATGAGACAGCTAGTCCACATCTTCACCTTCCACGTCAGCAGGCCAACTCGTCCTCTTTCATGACTGGCCATTCAGAGTTCACTTTGGCTGATAGTCTTGTCTGTCTGCGTTCCTGAGATTTGTACTTTCCCAAATTGACTGCAACTCAATCCTTACCAAAGGCTTGTGGGGAGCAGCTGCAATTTACAAGAAACAGTCTAAAGGACATGTTAAGAAATGTCTTCTTTCTTCCAGGTTCTCTAAGAGAAGTCCCTGTCGTAAAGCAAAGTACCTGGACCATAATACCTCAGCTTCTTACAAAAATGTCTCTGGATTTTTACCACTCTCAACTTTTACTGAAAATTGGCCCAAAAAACATTTATTTTTAATCACATTACTGTTTTCTTCTCTTCAAATTTTTTTTGAATGTATTGCCCACTAGATATTCAGTGTCCTCTATACAAACATCTACAGGATAAATTCTTCTGTCAGTGGAATTCAAAGAAAAAGTTTGTCTCTGTAGAGCGAATCTGATATTTTCTTGTTATCAGATAATAACCATCATGCAAACCACAATTTCCCTTCTTGTCCCTTTTTTGTTCCAGAAAATTCAAGGGCTGAATTCAGTCATTGAGTTCATCTACTGTAAAGTCATTCTCTTCAGAGAGTTGAAGAGATTTGTACCCTCTTTCCCCCTCCCTTTGTTGCTCTATTTTGTGCAGTGTTTAATTTTTGAAGCTGTTTCAAATGCTTTTGGAATAGGTGGGAGATAAACCCTAAACCAATGCAGATCTAATTTGTGGTCTTTCCTCCATTAATTCAAACTCTCGTCAAGATCCAAAATTGGGGATAATATCTCCTTGAGTGCTTGTTCAAATGCTATTCAGCACTGCGAGAAGGGGGAAAAGCAATTTGTGTTTTACTTTATTGAAGATGCAGCCAGTAAGAACATTTGTCTTAGCATCAATAACAATTAATCTTAATTGTAAGGATATGTTCCAAGTAACATTCCGTTCCCAAAGGAGCAGGTTTAGGTAATTTTAGCCTCAGATTAATTTTGTCCTCTGCCATGAAAGTCATGCTAAAGTGGATACTAATCAAGTTCAAAGTGATGAGGTAGAGATATAGCCCCTGAACTTGCATCAAACCTTTGGACACTCTTCTCATCTGATTAAAACTTATGGAAGAGGAACATTATGTGCTTACTACTATATTATATTGTTATTACATGTAATTATTTGTATAGTCCATAATTATACAATAATAATTTAATGAATAAGGTTAGTCAGTTCTTATAACTCTGATCTGTTTTCAAAGCCTTTGCTAGCCTCTCTCCACATTGAGAATAAAACCTGAACTCCCTATATAGCCTGTAAGCCTGGCATGACCAAGCCCCTGCCTAGCTTTCCAGCCTCATTTCTTTCCAGTCCTTTCTGTTCCTTTAACTTCATATCTGTCATTTAAGGTTCTTATGTGCTTGCTGTTCCCCCTACCTTCTCTATCTCCTATGTCTGGTTCTTCTAATCTCAGCTGAAACAACATTACATCTTCTGAGAAGATGCCCAATCATTGTCTATCACAACAATTAGCTATTTCCTTCCCAGCACTGACAAGTGCTGGTTTACTCATTTACTGTCTACTGCAGTAGATGATAATAAGCTTCGTGAAGGCAGTACCCTACACACAGGCATATCTTTGTACCTCGCTAAGAGCTCTGTTCCTTTTCTCAGATTATTTTCTGGATTAATACAATTGAACCTTTCCAATTCTCAAATGACAGACCAATCCACAAATCAAAAATGGTAGTATATGAGAACTGGAACACCCTTTAGAAGTAATCTAGTCTTTCACTTCATAGATAACAGAATTTAGGCACAGAGAAGTGAAGTAACTTATCCAAGGCACACAATGGTAAGACTAGACTGAGGCTCTAGTCCAGGGCTCTAATTATGTTTCAGTAAATGCTCCATTTCCTCATTGCATGTCACCTTTGGTCTTCCAACAGATAAACCTTGGCCCAGTTAGGCTGATTGATTTGTCCATGTATACCCAGGATTTTCCTGGTTTTATCACTGAAAGTCCCATGTCCCATGAACCCACTCAGTCCTGTACAAATTGGTCAGTGACCCTAAATGGGTCAGTGTCTGTGGTGTGATATCATCCCCAGTGTGCACGTTGATACATCCTTCCTCCTCCCAGTTTGTGTGTTACTGCAAGCAATAAAGAGCATGGGCAGTACATGCTCAGATCAACTAAAATGGGTATTTCCTCAGAAGCTATCATTAGCAAATAATCATCAACAGAAAATCAACACGCCAAATGTTAGCAGACAGCCTTTGAATTCAGAAACATTCCCTTTTGTATCAAGAATCTAGGGTCTAACAAACCATTCTCTTGGAATAAATATATCTTAGTCTGCTCAGGATGCAATAACAAAATACTATGGGCTGGGTGGCTTACACAAAAGAAATTTGTTTTCTGACAGTTTTGGAGGCTGGAAGTCCAAGATCAGGATGCTACCATGGTCAAGTTGTGGTGAGGACTCTCTTCCTGGCATAGTCCTTCCTCATCCACTCTCCACACCCTCCCAGTTCTCCAGGAAAGAGCATGTTTGTGGAGTTTATTCATGATTTATAATACTTGAGCAGGTCCCCAAGGGAAAGTGTGAAACAGTTAATCCCAGGCAGATCCCAAACCGCTGCTTAGACCCTGGAATGAACTCAGGGCAAAGCCAACTGCAGAATATAAATTTACTTCTTAGGACTGTTTTGCCCAAAAGCAATCACACAGCAGTTCTCAGGATCCCCAAACTGGAATGGCCTACCTGAGTACTTCTGGCTTATTTGGACTTCATTTTTAGCTTCTTCAATAAAACAATACACTCATAATTATCCTGACACAGAATTCTTGTATCCAAATAAGTCAAAGATTTTAAGATTAAGGAAATGCATCCAAATTAGACTTTTAATAATTTTCTATGCAATGGTCTGGAGAAAGAAACATATCCCCCCCAAAAAATTGCTTACTGGCCTGCTTCCATCTATTGTATTAAATCTTTCTAAAAACCACAGCTATAAAGAACAACAAAAACAATAATCCTTAACCATAACTTCAGCCAGAAAATATGGTAGATTTGAAAACTCATAAAAATTTATCTTCAGTGCCATTAATTGCCTCCCACACCATATACCTCTTCAGAATCCCTTCTTGTATGAACACATAGTGTCAATGTCTTTATCCCCACTGTTCTCAAGAAAATTACCTATATCTACACATAAATTTCAATCACTGTTCTTTTTCCCCCATAGGTATGTGTTTAAGCTTCATCTCTGATTATGAAAATGAGTTGGTTGCCTAGTAAATAATTTTAGAGACTAGATAGTTCACAGTGGGTGATCTGCTGGCACTATCTTTAAAAACAGCACAAGCATTGATGATTAATGAAAACATTATACTGGTGCCTTGTGTTAGTTTTCTAGGGCTTCCATAACCAAATACCACAGACCAACAAAAATTTATTTTCTCACAGTCTGGAGGCTGGAAGTCCAAGGCCAGTGTTTCAGCAGGTTTGTTTCTCCTGAGGCTTTCCTCCTTGGCTTGCAGGTGCCTGTCGTCTTGCTGCATCCTCGCATGTTTTTCCCCTGTGTATGGGCATCCTTGGTGTCTCTTGCTCTTCTTCTAAGAACACCAGTCACATTGGATTAGGACCAATTGCCTACTTTAAGGCCCTATCTCCAAATACTATTACAATGGAGGTTAGGGCTTTAATATATGAAATTCTGGGGATTCACAAAAGATAAAAAGAAGAGAATCACAAAAGATAGAGATTCACAAAATATAAAAAGAGAATCAAAGCATACAACTATGGAAATTTATCAGTTCACAAAAGAAGACAGCAAGAGAGAATGAAAGGAATAAAGGAACTACAAAACCAGAAAACAGTTTATAAGATGGAATTAATAAGTCGTTACATAACAGTAATTACTTTAAATATAAATGGATTAAATTTTTCAGTCAAAAGACATAGAGTAGATGGATGGATTAAAAAAGCACGACCCAACTATACAATGCCTATAAGAAACTCTCTTTAGCTTTAATAACATACAGGGCTCATTGTGAAGTGATGAAAAAATGTATTCTATGAGAGAGGAAACCAAAAGAGAGCAGTGGTATCTCTACTTATAACAGACAAAAGAGACTTTAAGCCAAATATCTTAACAAGAGAAAAAGAAAGTCATTATATCATGCTAAAGGGGTCAATTCATCAAGAAGATATAATTATCATAAATATATACACACCTACTATTGGTGTACCTAAATATATTAAAGAAATAGATACTTACAGATCTGATGGGAGAAATATACAAAAGTAAAAAAAATAGTAGGGGACTTTCATACCCACTTTCAACAATGGATAGATCATCGATACGGAAAATTAACAAGGAAATGTTAAACTTGAACCATACCAAAAGGTCCTAACAGACATATACAAAATGTCCCGTCCAACAACAGCAGAATACACATTCTTATGTGCACATGGAATATTCTCCAGGACAGATCACAAAACAAGTCTTAGCAAATTTAACATTGAAATCATAGTAAGTATCTTTTTAAGCCACAATAATATGGAACTAGAAATCAATAATAGGAAGAAAGCTGGAAAATTCACAAAATGTGGAAATTAAACAACACACTTCTGTGCAACCAATAAGTCAAAGAAGAAACCAAAAGAGAATTCAAAAAATGACTTGAAACAAATGAAAATGGAAACACAACATACTGAATCCTGTTAGATGCTCCAAAAACAGTTCTAAAATGGAAGTCTATAACAATAAAGGCTTGCATTAAGAGAAAAGATCTCAAATGAACAACCTAACTCAAGCTAACTACAATTAGCAAAAAGAAGGAAAAAACAAATATCAGAGCAAAAATAAGTGAAATAAGACCAGAAATACAATAGAAAAGGTCAACAAAACCATGAGCAGATTTTTTGAAAAGCTAAAGAAAATTGAGAAATACTTAGCTAGACTAAGAAAAAAAAAAGAAAAAAGACTTCAATAAATAAAACCCAAAATGGAGGAAGAGACCTCAGAACTGATACTACACAGAAATAGAAAGAATCGTAAGAGACTGCTTTGAATAATTACACACATACACACAAACCTGGATAAACTAGAAGAAACTGATAAATTCCTAAAAACTACAACCTACCAAGACTGAATCATGAAGAAATAGAAAATCTGAACAGACCAATAATGAGTAAGGAGACTGAATCAGTAGTAGTCAAAATCTCCCAATAAAGAAGAGTTCAGGACCCCCTGGTTTCACTGGTGAATTTTAACAAACATTTTTTTTAATATGTCAATCCTTGATAAACTCTTTCAAAATCTGAAGAGGAGATAATCCTCCCAAACTCAATTTATAAGCCAGCATTACCCTGATACCAAAACCAGAAAAGGACACCACAAGAAAATTATAGACCAATGTTCCTGATGAACATATATTCTATATTTCATATGAAACTGGAAAAGTGTTCTTCAAAGCAATGTGGAAGAGGTACAGTTACTCCCCATCCTCTCCAGTACTTGATATTGTCAATCCTTTTCACTTTAACCATTCTTTTTTTATTTTTTTAACATTTATTTATTATTGAGAGACAGAGAGAGACCGTTAGCAGGGGAGGGGCAGAGAGATAGGAAGACAGAATCTGAGGCAGGCTCCAGGCTCCGAGCTGTCAGCACAGAGCCAGACACGGGGCTCGAACTCACAAACTGAGAGATCATGACCTGAGTGGAAGTCAGATGCTTAACCGACTGAGCCACCCAGGCGCCCCTAATTTTAACCATTCTTAAGTATATGTAGTATGTCTCTTTTCGTAGGGAGGAGAAAACCTTTCCTAGAGGACTCCTAGCAGATTTCATGCATTGGCCATGGCTGGGTCTCATGCCCATGTCTAGCAAGGTGTGGCACTTTTAGCCTCTAGAGTAGGACATGCTTCTCCGGCAAGAAAGCAGGGAAATGGAATGAGTGTTATTTGGACAATCAATAATGCTTCCCTGGTGTCCCATGGTTCACTGGTGTAGATCTATTGCAAGCAGCTGAATGCAGTGATAAGGACTTGATCACTGAGTTCTAAAAGAGAATGAAAAATCAAAGCAGACCCAGGTTTTGAGTTTGGGTTATTGGAGACATTGGAGACAGTTGAAATTGCTGGGAAAGGTATGGAGCCAGATTTGATTCACACTGTATTTGCAGAACCTGACTCCTCTGACCCACAGTCCTTTTAGTGGTTCCTGGGATTTTGAAGTATGGTTCAGTTTTCCGGGGTCTTTCAAGAACTTTACAAGTTGTCTGGAGGAAACAGAATCACCCCTACCTTGGGGAAATCACAGTGAGGGGACCAGTGGTTGTGATTAGAGCATTAGTTCAACTAAGAGATACAGAAAGAATCCATGTCCCTCCCCACCCTTTTGAGTCCTAAATGAACACTCTAGATTTCTTCCCTACGAAGAGAGCCTACTGAAAGCACTGGCATTTGAATGAAAATCCCAGGAAAAGCTAGGGGGATACTCTCCCAACAGTCTCCAGGGTGTTCCCCAAGTTTTAGACCACATATTTGCAAAGAAAGACGATCTACCTTGCTAATACATTCCAAGTCAATCATCTTCTCTCCTCTAAGGGTGTTTCAAATGACAGTGACAATATAATGGTAAAAAGCAATTGTACCAGTCCCTGTCACAACACTGAGAATATGAGCATGATAGGAAATGATCTCTATTAACCAGAGTTTGATCCCCATTTTTATTTATGCAGATACAAAGGGCTGTTTGGATTAGTAATTATGTTTTTGGCATTTCCTGGGTTTCAAATTACTTACTGGAAACAGCCTGCTGAATTCAAATACTGGATTCTAAATTTCTTATTCATCTATAAGCCATTGCTCAACAAGGATAATGGAAATGCTGCCCCAGTAAGTAACAACTTGGAATGGAAAATAGATCATTGGAATTCAGAGTGGATTTTTAGGATTTTGGTAACAGCTTCTTACAAAAACTTCAGTGGACTTTCCATGTCACTGAGACAGACTTAGAAGTTTTAGTTTACTTGTCTTTTTTTTTCTTTTTCAGTTCTGTTATTATGAAGTTGTTTGTTTCTAGGAAAAATATAACATTTTTTTCAAGTCTTGCCATGGATATGTTTGCTCCATTTAATTTACCACAGTGTGCTTCAGTTCAGTTTTCAAATTTCATTCCGAGTACTACCATGTACAGCTCTGTATGCCAGTGTGTGGGTGCATGTGTGTGCAGAGAAAGAGAGAGACTGTTTCAAAATCGCCTCAAGAAGATACTCTATATCCAGCCAGTAATAATCTCTGAGAGCCAATTTTTTAATAGGGAAAGAGATAATTATGAGCATAAACACAGCACTTTAGCGATTCCTTCTCTCAAATTCCCTGGAGAACATATGTTCTCAGAGCCCAGAGGGAGATTTCTGCCACCCTCACTCAGCATGCCCTCTGCATAACAGGCTGATTCTGAGATAAGGGAGAGAATCATTCTTCAAACAACCCTTTCCCTGCCTTCTACTAATGATAATGGGAAGTTGGATGCATTACTGTTCTAACTTAAAAATCTACTCTTAGGGGTGTGTGTGTGTGTGTGTGTGTGTGTGAGAGAGAGAGAGAGAGAGAGAGAGAGGGAACTATCTTCTCAAAAACAGAAAAAGAGGCATAATGCTCCTCTTTTCCTCCCATTACAAATGGCTTTATGTTCCTAGGTCTGGAGGTAGGAGGTTTATTAACATAAGAGGGTCAGCTCTACACAAAATATTAACATTGTTGCATTTTTATCTTTGTCCCTCACTTCTCCTTCCCTTTTTCCTTTCCCAGTGTTCTGTTTATATATTCTCTCTCTGGCTTCATTGCTCTCCCTCCCCTCCTCCATCACTAGTGCCTGGGAGGGAGTCTGATCAAGTACCAGTTCCTATCACAGGGCTGTCTGGTTGACTTAAAACAATGATACTCCATCTTTTCCCCACACAACACACGATGGATGCCACTCACATGTTAGACTCACTGCTGGGGATACAAAGGGTTATAGATCATTCCCAGCCCCCAGCTAATTATAACTCCACCCTTTTCTCTCATGACCATAGAAGAAAATCTAAATTCAGGTGAGTAAGAGAAAACGATTGAGGAGATAATGTTGAATCTGCCTTAATTTACAAAATGAAATAATTTGCAAGTTTCATTACTTTATTATTTTTTTTAATTTTTTTTTAACGTTTATTTTTGAGACGAGAGAGACAGAGCATGAACGGGGGAGGGTCAGAGAGAGGGAGACACAGAATCCGAAACAGGCTCCAGGCTCTGAGATGTCAGCACAGAGCCCGACGCGGGGCTTGAACTCACAGACCGCGAGATCATGACCTGAGCCGAAGTCGGCCGCTTAACCGACTGAGCCACCCAGGAGCCCCAAGTTTCATTACTTTAAGTGCAATTAGCAACACATTACTTCTGTCCCATCTCACCACTGTAGGCCTTCATGCTGGCCATTCTCCATTTCCTTTCCAGATCCTTCCTTTTCTCCATCCTTCTCATCCTACTTTGTGCCCTGGGAGAGTGTCTCTTTGACCTGCTTCACTTGTGTTTCCTTGTCCTCTGGTCAATGGAGACAGCATCAGAACACTGGAAGGCAGGAGGAAAGGGGAGTTGGTGTATTTGTTCTCATCTCTTTCTCTGCTGGTTATGGATCCTCTTTCAAAGGCCTCCTGACTCCTGGTAGACAGCCTTCTTCCATATCTGCAAACTTGATTCTAGTTACAGCTCTCAAAAGTAGGCAGGAATGGATACTTCCCCCACTCCCCCAAGGACAAGGGAAGGAGGAAGACGAAGGCCTCTGGGGTCCTTAAGCAGCCCTTGTTGGTTCCTCTTAACTTTGTTCCTACCTTTGTCTTAGTCCACAACTGAGCATGCCACTGTGCCCCATTCTCCCTGCCAGTACCCTAATTTTACAGCTGAGAACCAATTGCTTAGATTAACACCCCCCCCCCCAAGAGTGATGATGCTTAATAGGACATTCTTCTTGTTGATAGCACGAAGACTGAAAACCCCGGATATCCAAAAGGAATCACTCTCAAATGGCAGATGTGGATTCTGGCTGCTGAGGGTTGAGTTATTTGAGTACAAGATACCCATTCTTCATTAGTACTGCCTATATGGCCTTCTTCTTCCTGAACCCTTGGGAGACATTTTTCTTTCCATGCCTTTTCTCTTTACCAGGACACTCTCCTTCAACCTATATTTTACGGAGCTAATGTATGGCCAAGAATCCATAAAGCCTTTCTTGACCCATGTTTTCCCTCCTTAGTTCCCTATCCAAGAGTTTACAGTAATCCCCCAGGAAACACACACATACCCTATAACAACTGTAGTTTTCACATTCTAAATATTAACTATTACTTTTAGCCAAACCTTGGACAATGATTTTGTTCATGATCTGAGTTTGTGTCTTATATAAGCTGACAGGATAGGAAAGAAGTTAAAAGCATGCCATTGACTTCGGAGTCAGATGGGTTTGCTTGGAGATTTATCTTCCACTAGCCCACTGTATGTACATGTTATATAACCTTGCTTTGTATCAGTTTCCTGAAAGGAAAAAGGTATAATAATATTTTTATGTGATAGTTGTGAAAATCAAATGAGATATCTGTCCTGTTTTTAAGCATTGTGCCTCTTGCATAGTCAATGCTAAGTAAATATTAGCTAAAACCAACATAAAAAAACAGATTGTGTTGTTTCCATGAAGTTCTTTGAAGATAAAAGATATCTTCTCATCTTTGTGTTCTCCTCAATAAAATTCCAATATACATTATTGACAGATAGATGATGGATGATGGATGGGTAGATGAGACCAGCAGACTCAAATAAAAAATTATTCAGGCTCCTTAGACCTTACTTGGCAGAGACCACATTTAAAAAATTTCCAACCAGGCCTTTGAGTCTCTGGATGTGCTTTTTCTTTCTGCTTAATTCATTCAAATCATAGATGGACATTTGCATTTACAGATTGTTTTTTCATTTTTCTTTTAGCAAAGAATTTAAATTTCTTTTAGCAAAGAATTTAAATTCCTTCTTCCATGTTTTGTCATCCTCATTCCAGGTTTTTGGAAGCTTCGGACAGGTATTTATCTCCCTTGAGGATTATTTTCAAGTTCCTTTAAAAGCAAAGGATGCCGTTCCTGCCAAAGCTAACAGCAGACGGTGGAGGAGATCATTAGTTGACTAAATATTTCCACAACAAAAGTTGGGAAATTTAACCTCAAGGGTATTGGTATTTCCAACCATTCTCTATGGATCAACAATTAGAACAAGTTCATCTATCAATTATGAAACAGCCCAGAAAGAATTTGGACTTCTATTTTTGCCAAACAGCAAAACAAATAGAAAAGTATGGAAAATACCACACAAAAGCCCAAATTAATTATTTCTACGTCTGTTACTGTTTTGCCTCTTAACCAGTCAGAAGTTACTGAATCCAATTCAGTATTTCCTTTACTACCTACTATGTGATGGGCACTCTGTATACCCATTAAAAGAACTCCTTTGAAATGAAATTTAGTGTAACTTAAACAATCCCTACGATGCATTTGCACTATTTGGCAAAAGTAGACTCTTTCCTCTTTGGCTAGAATGGCCTCACCTGTGACTGAATTCACGAGCTACGGTGTCTTCAGGTTTTCCAAAGCTGATAGAGTGGACAATGCATAGACTTTGGTGTCACTTTTAATCCTGGCTGCACAGTTACCAGCTCTATGGCCGAGCAAGTTCTTCTGTCTGTGTGACCCTCTTTTCCCCACTGGAAAACGAGTGTAATAGTATTTACCTCACTGTGCAGAGTTGAAGGATGAATGCAATAGCGCGAGCATCCGGTATCAGCTTCCCTTATCACTTTATACTCATGCATTTTACATAGCATCTAGGACACACTCGAACAAATGCAAGCACTACGTAACTCAGTTTTTGCTTCCTTATTTAATGACCACAGGAGCAGAAATTTGACCCGATTCATTCTGTGGACCTTCTATTCCTATGAAAGAAATAATCTGAGCTTTGATATGAGATTATTGAAACTTATCTTTTGATGACAGGAAGAAAGTCTTTGTCTTGACTCCTATATGCATGTATATCTCAGATTAGTGGCTTAGTAAAAATAGAGGAATAGCCAACCTAACCCCTTAGTGCTAAGGTTCTACATAAATCAAGTTCTGAGGCCATTTGTCCTTTTCTCCCAATTGAGTAGGAACTCTGACAGTCCATCTCGGAGAAATCTCCTTTGAACAGAGATAACAATATATGAAGGAGTCCAAGCCCTGCTGGTGGGTATGGAGGAACACATCACTCAGAGTACTCTGGTGCCAGCTGTGGAAGCCAAATTAGGCTAACAAAGTAACAAAAATCTCCTAGAAAATTCTTGGATAGTTCACAACATTGAGGGCCTGGAGAACTGAGCTCAAAGATTGGGGAAAAACCAAGGGAGGTTGGGGCACCATTAAGATCCTGTGGCAGAAACAGTTTTTGTAGACTGCTACCACTAACCTTGGCACTTTCAAAAAGCCTTTAAGCTCTATTGTAGCTCCTATAATTAATCTCTAACTACTCCTGTGTAGACGTGCTACATTCTTGAGATTCACGTCCCAGTGGTGAGCATCTGATCTTCCAGTTTAGGTCACATGACTGTGCTCTACTCACCATGGAGCTGGGGGAAAGACCGAGATCTGTAATGGAGACAGAGGGAAGAGAAGCTTTGATTTCAAGCTACCATGATTCTTTAAAAAACAAGCAGGTAGTTAGCAATACCGTGTTGTCTGTTTGAAAGTTGCTAAAACAGTAGATCTTAAAATTTTCCATTACAAGACAAACATTTGTAACTATGTGAGATGATGGATATTAAATAAGTGTATGGAGATAATCACTTTGCAATGTATACATATATAAAATCATTATGTTTTACACTTTAATACAATGTTATTTGTCATCTATAGCTCACCAAAGTAGGGAAAAAAAGAAGGTAGGTTGTTACAATGTCAGGGAGCCAAAAGCAAGTATCCTCTGCAAAAAGTTCACCTCCTCACCTTTCCCCTGTCCTATTGTCTCTTTCTTATTACAGTGGCTGGTGCTGGTCATTTGGGGGCATGGTATTCTCATAAGCCCACATACAGACGTGTTCTTTGCAAGGACCATAGCTGCATTTTGATGGATGTAACCTTTCTAGGATGATCTGGCTGTGCATCCTGTAGTTAGCCAATTCTGGCCCCTGAATTCCTGTCATGCTCAGAGCTGATGGTTCTCTGGAGGGCCAGTCAGATTACTGGTGAGCACATCCCCTGAAGTGAGACATCCATGATGGAGATATTGCCTATTGACTTGCTCAAAAATGAAAAATGGGATATGAGGTGCTGAAGTATTTGAGGACATCATGTTAAAAGCTTCTTGTTTGACTTTTAGCACTGAACAATCTTTGTTCATTTCCTTCATTTCAGGCCCCAGAGGATTAGTTTTGCCAAAGGGAAAGAGGTAGCTAAAAGGCAAAATGGCAACCAAATTGAAAGCACTGTGATGAAAGTGTGTTATAGTGGATAAAAGCATTGATTATATTTGTGGTCAGCTAGACCCAGGTTGGAATCCAGCCCCCCACACTTTTCAGGACCACAGTCTTGGGATGGTAACTTAAAGTTCTGTGAGCCTAACCTATA
This sequence comes from Panthera uncia, assembly GCF_023721935.1. Lineage (NCBI taxonomy): Eukaryota > Metazoa > Chordata > Mammalia > Carnivora > Felidae > Panthera > Panthera uncia. The sequence goes on along the minus strand of NC_064818.1, from coordinate 66,530,707 downwards.
AAATAGGGATAACAGTGTCCCTAGAAATGGGTGGTTGTGAGGACTAAAGAGAATCTCTTTTAAAGCACTCAGCCACACTACAGCCCATCTAACACTTGATCCTGTCCACGACCCCCCCTTCCTCACTCACAGAAGAAAATAGAGAAGTCAGCTTGGTTACTAAACTATAAAGCATGAAGTTACTGGAAACAGTTTGAGTAAAATTCAAAGGCTAGAGGCCAACAGTGGGATAAAACAGAAATAAAAGGAAGGGCATTGAACTTAAGCAAAGAGGAGGCAGAGTTGTGGTATCTGCATCTCCCTGCGTCACGGTAAAGCCATTTGGAGTCATTTGGAGTCACTTGGGAAAGACAGGAAGAGGGATCTTCAAAATACGAGAAGTGATCTTTCCAGCGCATATGCTGTGCTCCAAGCTGGGTTCTTTACACACATTATCACATTAAACTACATACCCAGTAGGTACGTTATTCCCATTGTGTAGATAGTGAAATTGAGGCCCAGAGAGGCAGTGAGTGGATTCCTTCTGACCTCACTTCCCCTGCTTTCCAAGTGAGGTGGCAGAAAATAACTTCCTTCATCAGCCCCAGAGCTCATGTTTCTTCTACTAAAGAAAGCAACAGCCTGAGGTATGAATCACGTTGTCCCATTTCAAATTTGGAGATTGGGTCAGGTGTGAACTGTAGTCTAGTCTACAGTGATGAAGTCAGGCATGGGGAGAATAGTGTCCATGAGAATAAACATCAAGTCTTCACTATATTCACACACATGGTTGGGGGAGAGGGGCAGGAACACTGCATCAGCAAATCCAGGGGGCCCATTCATGTTATTTAGTGCTGTTAAGAAAAAGGAATCAAAAGGTAGAGGTACAGCAATAAGATAATTTCACCCTTAATGTCACCTTACACGTTAACTAGCTCACCAAGTATTATTTAATTCTCTAAGATAGGAATGGGCAAACTCTGACCCATACACACATGGTCTTATAAATAAAGTGTTTTTGGAACAACCACATCCATTTATTTATGTATTATCTAAAGCTGTTCTTATGCTACAATCTCAGAATTGAGTAGCTTCAACAGAAACCATATGACCTGGAAAGCCAAAAATATTTACTGTCTGGCTGGTTAAAAAGTTCACTGGCTCCCTGACCTAGAATAATGTACTTATGTTTGAATTTGCTATTTACTATTTGATTAGAGCCCAGATACTCTGAAGTTATATATCTACTGGTTGATTTTTATAAGGTAGAAAGCATAACCAGAAGGCTACAGATTTATTGCTCTGTAAGATATTAACCAGTTTCATAACATACCAACAAATTCATTTCAGTATCCCTTTGACCTACTAACTAAGGTCATTTGAGGAATTCCCTTCCTCAAATTCTCCTTTGAACCAGAGTTGCCATCCTAATGATCCCTTCGTTAAGTAGTAAGTTGAGTAGACATTGGATTCATGTTCATTCTATTTTGTATGAGTCATGTGTTTAACTTTTGGAAAGTTATACTTCGGCAACTACAAGGGACACCGTCGAATACAACATGAAAAGAAAGGGTGATAAGTCTCAACATAGGGATAGTAGTCCTAGAAAGCCAACCCTATTGGTGCCACTACAATCATACCTCATTTAATCCATAAAATAACCCTATAAGGTATGTTAATGTACAAAATGTAGAAACTAAGATAATAGCAAGACCCACCTCATCAGGTAATTTGGGTAGTAAAAAAGATTGTGCAAGTCTAATATTTAGCACAATACTTATTGTTAATACTTCCTCATTAAATTATTATTATTATTATTATTATTATTATTATTTAATGGTACTATCCTGTGTATTAGTTGTTTCCTTAGTGAAAGTAATGGACATTTGATTCTTACTAGCTTTAGCAAATAAAGTTTATAAAAGAAATTATTGGAGGAAGTATAATCAAAGGAAAGGCTAAAGCCCCCTCTTGTCCACATTGGCTGAGACTTATAGGCGAGAGAGCCTGCCATGTCTAAAGATACAAGTGATTTGGTTTTGCAAGACCATAAACCCTGATCAGATAGGGAACTGACCTCATTTCTTCCACCCTGTAAACTGAGGCAGAGATTATAACTTCCTTACCTTTGTATCCTCATGTTGCTCAGCACAGTACCTGCCACTGGGTACATGCTCAATAAAACTTTATTGAGTTAAATAACCAGCATGTTGATGGGGATGATAAGTAAATATGGCTGGCAAAAAAAAAAAAAAAAAAAAAAAAAGTCAAGATCTATAGAAATAGTAGTGTATCTGATTTGGTGGTTCAGATGGAGGCCAGGTTGGGACAAGCACTTTGAGTGGGGTAGCCCAAGGCTACTTTTCCTCTTCACAACTATAAAATAAGATAAAGCTAACATTCCCATCACAGCTTGAATGTGCAGAAGTCAGTGTTGCGTTCTGTTCTTTCTGTTGTTGGAATCTTCCTGTGCTTTGGGGGAAGTTAAGAGATAAGACCTATTCCTGTTAACCCTGAGGGGCACAAGATGGGCCACCTTTATTACATTACCAGATCTGTCTACCTCAATTTATTGACAAGACCTGCCAGGCCTGTGCACACATCCTGATCCTTCTCATCCCTTCAGTTCCATCACCTAGACATTTTATTTGAAATTGATTTTTAAATGTCTGAGTAATTGAGGTTTATATGTAGTTGCCTCTCTGCAACAGAGGTAAGCTGAGGCTGCTTATAGCCTCATTAAATGCTGATTAAAAATGATTGCATTACTGGAGCCCCCAAATGGTGCCCTTCCTCAGGGCACTCATCAAAGAACAGGTTCTGTACTTGGCAGATCTGAGCATCTGAAAGGCAGAAAGAGTGCAGAGTTGGGCTTTGCATCCACTGTTTATCATCCACAGATGACCAACTCTAATAGGAGGACTATTTTCCAGGCTTCCCATCTCTGGGACACATACAAGGCTTCAGGCTGTGATGAAGGCAAAATATCCACTTTTTTCCCAAGTCATGAGATTCTCATTGGAGTCAATCTTTTTTCTTTTTTGTCTCAACCCGTGAAAAGTTGGATAGCCATGGGTAAAATCTTGAATCTCTCTTTGGCTCAGTTTCTTCATCTGGGAAATGGGGATATCAGAGCCTGCTTCATAGGGTAAGTGTCAATCCCATGGCACCTGGGTGACTCGGTCGGTTGAGTGTCCAACTCTTGATTTCCACTCAGGTCATGATCCCAGGGTTGTGGGATCAAGCCCTGTGTCAGGCTGTGTGCTGAGCATGCAGCCTGCTTAAGATTCTCATTCTGTCTCTCAAACTCTGTCTCTCTCTCCCCCTTTATGCCCTCCCCCACTTGTACTCTCTGTCTCTCAAAAAAAATTATAAAATAAAACAAAATAAAATAAAAAGTCAGTTATGCTTCCCTAAAGGATTGTTAAGGTCACCTAAAAAAATGAACAAAAACAAAATAAAAACACCCCGCCTGACCCTTGCAGCTTTTTGGTTTTTGTTTTTTGTTTGTTTTACTTTTGGTCTTGGATTCTCCATTATGGATGAGTAACTCTGGGTTTCTTGAAGGGGCATTAGCGATGTTCTGGAGGAAAAAAAGGGAGATCAAAGAGGCAGGGTTCTGAGATCTCCAATCTTTCCCAGAACATACACCATCTGGAGCAACTTACTTTTCATCTATTTTATATATGGGGGTTCTATATAAAATTTCTGTTAAAAACTTTGCACAATTTTCAAAAGAAAAGTTGACTACTATTACTGTATTAGAAAATTCATGGAGTTCACAAGGTAAAAAGTATGAACTCCCTATTTCCCATCCCAGAAGACTGCAATGTCTTCTCAGCACACAAGGTGGCAGAAGCTCCTTGGTATGTCTGTGAGGAAATTTCACAGCCTGTCTGGACTAGTGCATCACTAAAGCTTTTGCAGCAGAGAACAGAATGCACACAGATTCAGTTAATTAAGGGCTAAGCCTCTAGAACTTGGAGTTCTCTCTCTCTCTCTCTTTCTTTTTTTTTAAGCCAAAACCCAGAGCAGCAGAACTCTCTCTGGGCTTTGTCTTTCCAGAGTCGTTCCTAACACATTATCAGTCTCAATCCCAGCACCCTACACTGAATTGGGCATTGGGTAGGAATTCGGTAAGTGTTGATCAACAGAATGGTCTCTATTCCAAGTAGATCAGACCTCAGTCCTCATGGCTTGTGCTGGTTTGCCATGAAACGCCCAGGCAGTATATCTTTTGTGCTGAACATGTGCCAAGACAACAAACTAACAGTGGAGAGAAGCTGCTGGTGGAGGGATATGGCAGGGAGGACCTCACAGGGGAGGCAATGATTAAGATGGTCCCTTCTAGTGTTCGGACTTGGAAGAGACAAGAGAAAACCCAAGTGATTCTTGGCAGGGTCCAGAGTCAAAGCAAAAGTGAAAGGCAAGGCTGAGCAGAGTGTGTGAATAGGAAAAAGATGTGAGTGAATAGGACTCAAAAGAAATGGGAAAATGTGTTTTCCTAGATGCTGCTTAGAAAATGTTGGGTCCCTGTCCTCACTGTAGATCAGAGAATTGAGTCACTATTAAATGGCACAAACAGAGATCTTCTCCCAAAGTATTTAGCCAGGAATCTGTGTCCCTTTCCAAAAAGGAGAAGAAATAAATAGGGCAAAAGGTTAGGCTGCCATTTATTGGACATTAGTATGTGGCAAGCACTTTACTAAACACTTTAATGTGGACTCATTTAACACAAAGAGCGGCCCTATTCATACATTCATTTATTCATTCAACATAAATGTATTCAGTGTTAACATGTTCTGGGCTTGGTATATAAGCTCAGAATTTTGATATGGCAGTGTATAAAACACCCCGTGTCTACCTCCTTGTGGAATTTAGATTTGCAGGACAGAAAAACAGTAAAATAATAAACTAACATTTAGTAAACATGAAGAAATATTGGGTAAGAATACTTCTCCCCCAACCCCCACCTCTCTCTCTCTCTCTCTCTCCCTCTATCTCTCTCTCTCTCCCTCCCTCCCTTCCTCCCTCCCTCCCTCTCAGATACTGAGACACGGAGTGCTTATGCAAAATACCCACAGTCACCCATAGGCAACAGCAAACCCAGAAATGAGTGTCTTCAAATCCTGTGTTTTTAACCACAAGGCCTTTCTCATTCTTCTGGCATCATTGGGAAATTTCTATTCTTTTCCCTTGAAATACTCTGATCCTTTAAGCCAAAGGAACCAGCCAACGTCCACGGAAGACTTTTGAGATGCATACCCGACCACATGCCTGCCCATGGGATGATTTTGAGCTCTGTGGAGCCTTCTTCTTTCTGGAGCCTTGAACATTAATTCATCTTCCCTCCTCAGATGAAATCACATAATTGCTTTTAACCCATCTCAGTTCAGTTCCAGGTAGGAATTTATAGACTGCTTGTTTCTAGGCCACTTCTGTGTCACTGTGACTTAATAACCTGATTTTAGTCTTTCTGATGTAGTCACTTACTGGAGTTACTGGGTATTCTATCCTCCCCTACTTCTTCTTAAAGAAATATGCTCATAGCCCAAAGCAAAAATAAATGCACTGGAGTCCGCATCTATACAATTAGGGACAAAGGATTCCCCTCTGCAGGTTCTGTCCTGGAAGTTGGATTCCCAGTGAAGCATCTTTAATAAAGGTTCTTTCATGAAAGTCTTATCTTTGAGACCCAGGCAGGGTTTCCTGTGAAAGTGAAGAGGCTCCCACTACATATTACAAATGGCATACATTGTTTCTCAAAATAAGTACTAGCTATGTATGCATCTCTCATTTTCTCCCAATATAAACAAATGTCACTGAACTAAAACAATTTGGGAGCATCCAGGTGGTAGAATGCGTGCGTGGATCCGTGCGTGCCCAGGGAGCAAGGGGAGATTTGCATTCCCTCTCCTTTGTTATTTTTCTTTGTTCATGGACATGTGGCATAGACATTAAGTACACATTTTGTTCTTCCACAAGAGAAATCTTTAAAATAAACAAGAGAAAAAATTCTCCCTTCTCCTTAGCACTCCTGTTTTAGGGAAAAACCCATAAGATAAATGCTAAGACATACAATAGTTTTGGAGAAAACACATTGTGTTCGACCCAGAATGGAGCACTCAAAAAATTAGGGCCCCTGTGTGGCTCAGCAGATTAATTGCCTAACTTTTTATTTCAGCTCAGGTCATGATCTCACGATTCATTGGATTGAGCCCTGAATCGGGCTCTGCACTAACAGCTCCAAGCCTGCTTGGGATTTTCTCTCTCCCTCTCTCTCTGCCCCTTCCTGGCTTGTGCATGCATGCTCTCTCGCTCTCTCTCTCTCTCTCTCTCTGTCTCTCAAAATAAATAAACATTTTTTAAAAAAAGAAAACCTAAAAATCTTTGTCTCTGTCTTCAAAGACTGACCTATCGATAAGAAACAGGCCCACAAATTCTGTAGAAAATATCAAGGAAGAGCTTTGGGTGAAGAAAACAAGGGCAAAGGGAGTATGAACAGGGTTTGTAGTATACACACTTGTCACCGTGCCTGTAAGTGCTCCCAAAGAGGATGCACACCTATTGAAACTGACCCCTTAAAGCACACCCCACATACACCCTTAGAGTCAGCAAAGTTGCCAGCACTGTCTCCTTCAATGAGTCTCACCTGCAAATGGAATAAAAGCTCAAATCCTCCTCCCAATCTTTAAAGCTCCCAAGTTTGAGATCCTGCCTTCTTCCCTTCCTTCTTTCTGAACTTCCTCCTTAAGAAATGCATGTATGCCAGGCTTCAGCCACCTGAAGGATATGACTGTCTTCCACGTTCTCTGTACCTTTTCTCTGTATATTTATAGTCATGGGTCTAGATGAGATTGGCTAAGCACAGAGGGAAGATAGAAAAGAGAAGGGAGACCAAGATGAACCCCAGAGGGACTCCAGTATTTAGAGATCAGACATAGTCCAAGAAGGGCAGAAAAAAGACAAAAAGAGCTATTCTTGAGATGGGAAGAAATGTAGGAGAGTGTGGATCTCAGAAACCAAGAGAAGAGAGGTTTTTGGGAAGCAGAGAGTGGTCAGCTGCCGGGCAATGTTGAGAGATCAAGTGAAGAAAGAGACACACATATTGGTTGTGTTAATATGGACATCGTGGAGTTGTCTTCATGGGATATAAAAGTAGGAAACCCAAAGGTTCAAGGCAGATGAGCAGATGAGGGAGTGGAGTTTTCCTGGAAATTACACTCTGTGGGGCATTTTCCAGGACAGCTAACCTAATCTTTAACAAGTCCATGGCATAGAAAAAAACCATATGCTCCAGACTGAACTCCACGTAAGACTAAACTATGTAAGAGATAAAATCAGATGCAATGTAAAAACCTTGTTTGGATTGTTACTCAACTAAACCAACATGAAAAGACATTTGGGGTATAATTGAGTATAGTGTGAATCTAAAACTAGATATTAGATGATATTAAGAAATTTTTGTTAAGTGGGTTATGTGTGGTAACATTATCATGGTCATGTAATAAAATGCACTTTTTTAAAAAATTTGTTATGTTTATTTATTTTTGAGAGAGACAGAACGTGAGTGGGGGAGGGGCAGAGAGAGAGGGAGGCACAGAATCTGAAGCAGGCTCCGGGCTCTGGGCTGTCAGCACAGTACCTGCTGTGGGGCTCTAAGCCAGAACCATGAGATCACAACCTGAGCCGCAGTTAGATGCTTAACCAACTGAGCTAACCAGGCATCCCTAAAATGCGCTTATTTTTAAGGAACACACTGAAATATGTAGAAATTGAATGTCATAAAGTTTGATATTTGCTTTAAAGTGCTAAAGCAAAAAATGAAAAGAGTAATAATGAAGGAGGTATGACCAAAGTGTATAATTTTTAAATGTGTATAGCGAGTACATGGGGGTTCATTATAAAATCCTACTTTTAGGCATACTTAATATTTATCCTAATAAATGCTTTAAAAAAGAGTTGTACTGTGAAAGAGAACAGAAGAATAGGACAGTAGCTAGAGAAAAATGTAGGCCGAGAGAAATTTGGGGGGTTTTGTAAACACTTTTTTTAAAGAGCAGTTTTTAGGTTCACAAGAAAATTGAAAGGAAAGTACAGAGATTTCCCATATATTCCCTGCCCCCACAAGTGTATAACTCCCCCATTATGGACATCCCTCACAGAACTGTAACATTTGTTACAACTGATGCCAATGTTGATTGACAATGTTGATTGACAACATTGACACAATGTCAATGTTGATTGACACAATATAACTACCCAAAGTCCATAGTTTACCTTAGGGATCACTTTTGGTGTTGTGCACTCTGTAGGTTTGGGCAAGTATATAAGGACACGTGTCCATCATTATAGCATCACACAGAGTATTTGCACCGCCCAAAAAAATCTGTGTTCTGCCTATTCATCCCTTTACCCCCCACCCAACCTGTGGCAACCACTGATCACTTACACTCTGCATAGTTTTGCTTTTCTGGGATGTCTTAGAGTTGGAATCACATTGTCTTATCTCCTTTTCAGGTTGTTGGTTTTTTTTTTTTCACTCAGCAATATGCACTAACAACTCCCCCATGTCTTTTCATGGTTTGATAGCTCATTTCTTCTTAGCATGGAAAAATATTTTATTATATGGATGTACAAGTTTATCTCTTCACCTTCTGAAGGAAAGCTTGATTGCTTTTACTTTTTGTCAATTATAAATAAAGCTACATCCTTGTGCAAGTTTTTGTGTGGACATGCATTTCCAACTCCTTCGGATATATACAAAGTAGTGCAATTGCTGGATCATCTGGTAAAATATGTGTAGTTTTGTCAGAAACCACCAAACTGTCTTTCAAAGTGGCTGTACCATTTTGCATTTCTACCATCAGTGAATGAGGTTTCCTGCTGTTTCACATCCTCATCAACATTTGGTGATGTCAGTGTTTGGATTTTGTCCATTCTAATAGTTTTGTAGTGGTATCTAACTATCGTTTTAATTTTCATTTCCCTGATGGCACATAATGTGGACATCTTTTCATATGTTTATTTTCCATTTCTATATCTTCCCTGCTGGGGTTTCTGTTAAGCTCTTTTGCCCATTTTTTAATCAGGCTGTTTGCTTTCTTACTGTTGAGTTTTAAGACTTCTTTGTATAATTTGTATAAACATCCTATATCTGATATGTCTTTTCCCAAATATCTGCTCCCAGTCTATGTCTTGTCTGCTAATTCTGTTGATATTGACTTTTGAAGAGCAAAAGTTTTAAGTTTTAACAAAATCTATCTTGTTTGTGTGTTTGTTTGTTTGTTTGTTTGTTTAATGGAGAATGTCTTTGGTGTTGTGTCTAAAAAATTATTGCCATAGCCAAGATCACCTAAGTTTTCCCTTATGTTATTTTCTGAGTTTATAGTTCTGCATTTTGCATTTAGTTCTGTGATCTATACTGAGTTAATTTTTGTGGTAGGTGTAGGGTCTGTGTCCAGATTTATGATTTTACATGTGGATGTCCAGTTGTTCCAGTACTATTTGTTAAAAAGACTCTTAGCTCCATTGTATTGCCTTTGGTCCTTTGTCACTATATATGGGCCTATTTCTTGGCTCTCTATTGTGTTCCACTAATCTATTTGTCTATTCTTCCACTAATATCATATTGTCTTGATTACTATAGCTTTATAGTTAGTAAGTCTTAGAGTCCAGGAGTGTCCAACCTCCAACTGTGTTCATCTTCAGTATTGTGTTGACTATTCTCAGTCTTTTGTCTCTGCATACAAACTTTACAATCAGTTTATCAATATCCACAAAACAGCTTGCTGGGACTTTGATTTGGATTGCAAAGAATCTATTGATTAAATTGGGAAGAACTGAACTCTTAATACTATTGAGTCTTCCTGTCCATGAACGTGGAATATCTATTCATTTAGTTAGTTTTTTCAGAACTTTGTAGTTTTCCAAATATATAGATCTTGTACATCTTTTTTTTTAATCTTTATACCTAACTATTCCATTATTTTGGTGCCAATGTAAATGGTATTGTGTTTTTAATTTTAAATTCCACTTAGTCATTGCTGGTATATAGGTATACTTTTGTATATTAACCTTATATCCTTCAACCTTACTATAATTTTGTATTAGTTGCAAGAGTTTTCTTATCTGTTCTTTCAGATTTTCTACATAGACCATCGTGTCATCTGCAAAAAAAAAAGAAAAAAGACACTTTTATTTCTTCCTGTCAAATCTGTGTACATTTTCTTTTCTTGTCTAATTGCATTAATGAGGACTTCCTGTATGATATTAAAAAGAACTGGTGAGAGGAGACAAACTTGCCTCCTGCCAGATATTAGTGGGAAAGCTTCAAGTTTCTCACCATTAAGAATGATGTTAGCTATAGGTTTTTTGTAGATACTTTTTATCAAGTAGAAGAAGTTCTCCTCTACTTCCGGTTTACGGAGAGTTTTTATCATACATAAGTGTTATATTTGGTCAGATGCTTTTTCTGCATCTATTGATATGATTGTTGATTCTTCTTTTTGAGCCTGCTGATGTGATGAATTCTATTAATTAATTTTTAAATGTTGTACCAGCCTTGCATACCTGGAAGAAACCCCACTTGGATGATGTATAACTCTTTTTATACATTGTTGGATTTGTTTGGGTAATATTTGGTTGAGAATTTTGCATCTATGATCATGAGATATATTGGTCTATAGTTTTTGTCCTTGTAATGTCTCTTTCCAGTTTTGATATTAGGGCAATACTGACCTCCTAGAATTAGTTAGGAAGTATTCCCTCTGCTTCTGTCTTCTGAAAGAAATTGTAGAGAATTGGTATAATTTCTTCCTTTAATATTTAGTAGAATTCACCAGGGAAGCCATCTGGGTCTTAAGGAAAGTTCTTAAATTTTTCTTTAAAGAAGAAACACTAGATTTGATGACAAGGATCCAAGAGAGAGGGAGAAGTAGATGATACAGGAAAGACATGGAGCAGTCATGGTTCCAAGTATCTAAGGAGACCAGAGGGGACTCTATCAATTATAAGTGCAAACATTGGCCTCTGAATTTTGAGAAGAGAAAAAAAGTTGGCAAGTGGGCCAGTGGACTTGGCACTGGAAAGGAAAATACCTTTCCCTTAGGTTTATTCTACTTTCTCAGTGACCCATGAAATGAACTTGTCAGCTAAGAAGTAGTCCACGGTGGCAACAAAGGTGGGAGAAGAAAGGAGACTACATGAAATTGATCATTGGGGAAGGGAAAAGTATAGTTAGATTGCCAAGTGGGGTTAAGAACTCATTAGAGATGTTCAGTTATTAATTACAATTGAGAAGCCTCAGAACTCTCGGTGGTTTCCTCCAGCAGTTGTTCAGGTGAAGGCATGAGGACGGTAGTTGGTTCTAACCAGGTTGGGGCTTTGCAACATACGTGCATATATATTGAGAATAATCAAATGAGGGACTTAACACGTTCAGAAGGGACTAATTATAAGGATGGATGGAATTTACACTAGCTAAGGAGGAAAGTAAGAACATGTAGAAGGGAAGGAATGGAGAGAGAGAGTTTAACTCGAAGGATTGGACAGCCTTCATATTTATTGAGCAAATGCCATGTTTTGGGGCGCTGTTTGAAGCATTTTATATGTATTTCCTGAGTCATTACGACAACCCTGAGGTGTATTGTTATTGTTTACCTCTTAAAGGTGAGTAAAGAACAGAAAGCTTAAGGGACTTGCAAACATCCCTACAGCTGTTAAATGCTGGGTTGGGACCCTGACAACACAGGTCTACACTAACGCACTAATGGCATAGTTTCATTTATAATTTTTGGAGTGGATATTGTGAAGTAGGTGAGCTGGACAGTTAGGAGGTGGTGGTCAGAGAATGATATGCTTAAAATAGGGAGTCCAAGGGTTTGAACATAAGAAAATGTGGTGGAGCAGGGGGAAAAAAAAAAGATCACTAGAGATGAGAAGGTTAAAGAAATAAAGAGTCTAGATATTGTTCAAAAATTAGCACAGATATTGGGACCTTCAAGAATGGTGACAAGTGTTAAGGAAACAGATTTCCTTACTGCAGGGCTTCTTAAAGAGACCCTTATATGCTGACTTCATTTATGACATACCAAAAGGGGAAAACATATGTTGCATTTCTCATATTTATTCATCAAGATATTCATTCTCTCAAAACATATAATAATATATTCATAGGGATCTAGTCCAAGAAATAATGCAGAGAAATAAGCTCCAGGGTAAAACGTAGAGCATGTCTCCACCCAATTGCTAATGCCTACACACCTACCCTTTATCACCCCCCACCCCAAATTAAGCAAGAAACAGTTCTGGAAATATTTATACCCCACTAAGGGACAAACATGTGCCTTTGAAAAAATTAATACAAGACTCTGAAAGTTTCGCTTTTCATTCAACTCTGTCCATGCTGAGCTCTAGTCCAAATGGTCAAATGAACTGCAATTCTGATTGCCAGAAAAATGTCAGCTGCAAAACGCTCTCCCAAAGCAATCCCGGCCTGCTTTTCAGGCTTCAGAGTTTGAGATGAGGCAAATCATCTGCAAGATAAACATTTGATCTTCCCCCTTGCTGAAGCCAACCTGAATACTTGCTTTTTGAAATTCACTCATCAACAGTCCTCTATGATTGTGGAACTCTGTACTGCCCTGTACTTGGACACCTGGACACAGTCCAAGTAAATAAAAAACAACCCACCCTTTTCCTTCTATTTTCTCTGCCAACGGAAACCTTTTAAACTGCTGAACCTTGTATTGGTTATTTGTTAATGTCATTTGCCATTGTCTGTTCCCAAGATGATGGATCTGTCACTAAATCCACTTCTCACTAAGCCTTGGTGGGAATTGAATTGACATTCAAGTGCAAACAGTCCAGCCACTAACCATAATACAATTCCAGCCACCATTATCCCATGTCCAGATTAATTTTATTCATTTGTAAACAACATGTGAATGGTAAAGTTAAAGTCAATGAAAAAAGAGGATAATCCTGGCAATAATTCCCTCCAGCCAATCTCAACCTGCCTCCCATTGTTACATATTACTTCACCAACTAGAATGGATTTATCTCCACAGTTTCTTGTTGATAGAAAACCAGCTTAGAATGGCCGTCTTTCACGTTGCTTTGGGCTATATTATTATCACAGTGTAACTATATGCTATGATGACATGTTTGTTGGAATTTCCAAAACATGATTCTCTCTTCTCTTTCCACCAAAGAGGAGCCATGAAACACAGCTAATAAAAGTACTATTTTTTATTTCACAGCTTTTAGGTCCATGTAAATGATGATCGATAATTTATGGCAAATAAACCCAATGTCTTTGGTTTTTTGACAGTGTTCCATTTTTTCTATCTATCTATCTATCTATCTATCATCTGTCTTTCTATCTATCTGTATCTTGTATTACAGTCATTGGGAGTGTGTTGGAAAACTACACTGAACACAAAGATTAAGCTCAATGGTCTCCATGAATTCTGGGGTCAATATAGGATGGACTTAGAAGTGCCAAAGAGATTTGTAGAAGTAAGGTTCGTTTATATTCTTCCACAGGAAACATTCTAAATTAGCTATTTAAAACCAACGATACTAAGATGTAATTTACAAACAATAAAAAGCCCACATTTGAAATGCACAAATCAATGAGCTTTGAAAAATATAGAAATGAACACAACCATTAGCAAAAGCAGGATATAAAACACTTCCCATTTCCACCTCAAAGTCTTTAGTGTCCCTTTCCCGACGATGCCTACCCCATAGGAAACTCCTATCCTGAAATCTATTTCTGAGTGCTTTGCCTGTTTTGGGCCTGTTATTCTCTTTTTATAAATGAAATCATACAATATGTACTGTCTTACACCTGGCTTCCTTAGTTCATCATGAGACTTTTTTTTTCTTCCAACTTTTTATTTAAATTCCAGTTAGTTAATGTACAATGTGATATTAGTTTCAGGCATACAATTTAGTGATTCAACACTTACATACAATAGCCAGTGCTCATCACAAGCGCCCTCCTTAAACCCCATCACCTATTTAGCCCATCCCCCAACCCGCATCGCATCTAGCAACCCTCAGTTTTTTCTCTGTAGTTACGAACCTGTTCTATGGTATTTTTGAACTTCAAGTATTTTATTGTTCAGCTTTTCCTTTTAAGTCTGTGTTCCATTCTGAATTGATCTTTTTGTATGATGTGAGAGAGTGGCTGAGGTTTGTGTTTTTCTCACAGGAATAAATAATTTTCTTTCTGTATAGAATTTTGTTAATGACTTTGCTGAAAATCAACTATATGACCATATGTGTGAATCTATTTCTAGAATATCTGTTCTGTTCCACTGATCTAAATGTGTATATTTACTTAATACCACACTGCTTTCATTACTGTAGATTTGTAGTAACTCTTGAAATCATATAATGTAGGCATTCCAACTCATTTTTCTTTCTCCAAACCATTTGGCTATTTTAGATCTTTTGCATTGCCATATAAATTTGAGAATCAGCTTATAAAATTTTTTAAAAGCCCGTTAAAATTATTATTGTAATTTTGTTGAATCTATAAATTAACAATATTGACAATATTATATCATCCAATCCATGAACATGATATATTTCCCCATTTATTCAAAACTTCTTTAATTTCGCTCAGCAATGTTCTACAATTTTTGGTGTAGGGTTTTTGCACGTTTGGATATTTTTATGGTATTGTAAATATAATTTAAGAAACTTTTAATTGTTGTTAATATGTAGAAAATAGTCCATTTTTGTATTATGACCTTGTGTTCTGTGACTTCATTATATTTGTCCATTCATTCACATAGCTATTTCTAAAGACTATTTAGCATTTCCTATGTAGATATTTATACTATAAATAAAAGCAGTTATATTTCTTCTTTTGTAATCTGCATACTTCTTTATTGCCTATTGAACTGGCTAGGATCTCCAATACAATGGTGAATAGAAATGATAAGAGTGAACATATTTGCCTTACTTTTAAGCTTAGTGAAAAAATATTCAATATATCACCATTTTTGGATGGTATTAGCTATAAAGTTTTCATAGATGCCCTTAATCAGGTTACTTTTGAACTTTTGATATGTTGTATTTTCATTACTATTCAATTAAAAATATTTTCTAATTCCCCTTAAGATTTCTTCTTAAACATATCAGTTATTTAGAAGTAGGTCATTAAATTTATAAATATTTAGAAACTCTTTGAAGTATTATATTCTTATAAATTACTAATGTAACTATGTTTGGGTATAGAACATATTTTATAAGATTTTTGTCTTTTAAAAATCACTGAGGCTTATCATATGGCCAAGTATATGGTTTTTATTAATACTCCATGTACATTTGTAAAGAACATATTTTCTGTGATTTTTGGGTATTATGTTCTACAAATTTCTCAACTGGGTCAAGTTTCACAGCATTTTTAAAATTTTTTTATACCCTTACCAATTTTTTTCACCTACTTATTATATCAACTATAGTAACACTCCTAAGAGATTATGTTAAAATCTTAAGCTGTGATGGCAGATTTGTTATTCTTTTTTTGATTTCTGATTTCATGACTTTTGTTGCTCTCTTATTGGGTAAATTAATTTTTTAAAAATATTTTGTCTTCTTGGTGAATTGTAACTTTAATCATTATGAAATGTCCATCTTTATGCATTCTTTTGTAAAACTTATTATCTTGACAACTGCTTCCTCAAATAGTAATATAGCCATAACTACTTTCTTATGCTTACCTTTAGCCAGATATATCTTTTTTCCATTTCTTATCTTTCAAATCATCTGTGGATTTATATTTCAAATATGTTTCTAGTGTAGGACATATAATTGGGGCCTGCTTTTTGATCTAACCTGCCAGTATCTGCATTTTAATTTGAATCTTTAGTTTACTTACATTTAATGTAATTATTGATATAGCTCTATTAAAGTCTACTATCATGCTATTTGTTTTCTATTCTATTTGTCCAATGTGTTTGTTTTTCTTCTTTTCTCCTTTCCCATACCCCCCCCCCCCCGCCCCGCAAAGAATCAACTATTTTTAGTGAGCCATTTAGTAACCTTTCTGTATCTTTAGCTATAACTTACTATTTGTACTCATTACTTTGGGGTTAAAAGTATGCAAAATTAATGTATCGATATTTATTTACAAATTGATATTGTAATTCACAATATCTTCACAATTCACACCTGCTTATTCTCATTTTCTTCTCCTCAATTCCCATTTGGTACTTCAAAATAATAATATATATTTACACACTCCCACATTCTTTGTGTTATTTTTGTCATATATCTATATTTCACCTTTGTTAATGAAGGGTATGTTCTGTGTATATAGAATATGAGATATCAGATTTTTCTTTATCAGCATTTAAAAATATGCAATTCCATTATCTTCCTGCTTTCATTGTTTCCGATGAAGTCCACCATCATCCTCATAGCTTCCCTGTATCCATAATGCTTTCTCTGCTTTCAAGATGTTTTATTTCTTTATTTTTTTAAATTTCTTCTGTTTAGGTTTAATATGTCTAAGTGTAGCTTTCTTTGTGTTTTCTTCTGCTGTGGATTCACCGAACATCTTGGATCTGTAAATCAGTGTTTCTCAACAAATATGGAAAATATTTGGCTACTAATTTTCAAAGTTTTTGTACTGCTTTCTTGCTCTCATCCTTCTCAGACTCTACTTACATGTTTGATAAGGTCTCGATATTATTCCAAAAGTTCCTAATGTGCTGCTAATTTTGTTTTAGTCTTTTATTTTATTTTTTATTTTTTTACTGTTTACTTATTTTTGAGACAGAGAGAGACAGAGCATGAGCGGAGGAAGGGCAGAGAGAGAGGGAGACACAGAATCCAAAGCAGGCTCCAGGCTCGGAGCTGTCAGCACAGAGTCTGAAGCGGGGCTCAAACTCACGAGCTGTGAGATCATGACCTGAGCTGAAGTCGTCGGATGCTCAACCAACTGAGCCACCCAGGCGCCCCTCAGTCTTTTATTTTAAATTCTGTTGAGGCAGATCTGGGAGGAGCCTTATTCTAAAGTATGACCGTTAATTTTAAGGTAAAGTCTTCCTGGTGTCTTAACCAGATGTTGGAGTGTTGATGAAGTTTATCCATTCTACCTGGGCTGGACCTCCAATGTTTTCTAGCACTGTTGAGGTCTAGAATCTTTGTTTCCTTCCCAATGCCATTAACAGCCACTTTCTCTTATGCCTCCATGTAATGTTGCCCTGCACATGGGCAGCCTAGACCTCAACCAAGGATGCACAAGGAACCTCCATGCCAACTTTCACCACCACCACCCCTGCAGGATGCAGCTCCTCTTTCCTTGCAAAATATAGCTTTTTTAGCTGCCTTAAATTCTAAGCTTTTTTTCCCCCTTAGTGAGCCAGCTGCACTCTGTTCATTGTGTTGAGGTCAGAAAATTGTACCCAGGAGACAGCTGGGTGATCTTGGGGCTCATTTTGTAAGTTTTCCTTTATCTCAGGAATTGCATTCTTCCATGCCTATTTCCTATCCTGAAAAGAGTTGCATTATATATGTCATTGAGTTTTCTGTCCGTGTGTGTGTGTGTGTGTGTGTGTGTTTTAAGGAAAACTATGTCTAGAGGAGTTCCAAATAAAAATTGTTATGCATTTGCTATCTACTTCTTCAAATTGTTTGCATATAAACTCTAAAAAACCATAAGAAGAGATGATCAAAATGTTCTTATGAGAAGAAAAAAGGAAAATTGAGAAACATTTTTGGCTTGAAACCTCAAAATGACTGTTTCTATATGTGTACCCCATCTTCTGAGGCAAGACAGTCTATAAGTGTTCCATATGGTGACTCATGTTTTTTCAATTGTCAATCTTCTCTGGAAATTCTATTCCATCAGTCTAAGCGGCCAGATTTACTATTTTTGTAGCTTCTTCTAGCTTTTCAATAGCATTTTCCTTCTTTGATAATTCAGGGCCCTCTTACTCAAGACGTCAGTGTTCTTTCCTTAGCGCTAAATCCACAATGTTGTAGAAGAAATGAGTGGCTGTCTCTTTTGAGCATTTTGTTTGAATAAGAAATACTAATATTTCTGAAGTGGTTTTTCAAGTTATAAGGCCAACACTCTTGACTGCCTGAAGTCCCTTCTATTATGATGTTTCTTGTTTTTGTTTTTGTTTTACTCCCAGGGTATTATTGGATATGTATCAGGACATTTCCTTTAAGCAGATTTCAGGCAGGAGCTAATTATGCTGACAGCCAGATACTCACCAGTAGACAGTAGAGAGAAAGCCAACAAAAGATGAAAGATGTTGGGTATATTCATCAGGCCAGATGGTCAAACCGGAAGTTTGAGCCACCTGAACACACTGTGTTATTTTATTGGCCATTAAGCAAAGTGAAATTTTGCAGTAATATTTAACAACATGTTTTTTTTTCTCCCTCATTTAAAACCACCAGGCCTAAAATGTGTCAAATGAAATTTCAACTCAGAGTGCAGTCTGTGTTCCAGGAAATGTCACTAAGGATTTTGAAGCAGCTGTCACTGTCGTTACAGTTTTACGAGAGCAAGACTATAGAATTTATCAAGGGTTCTCTGCCTGATGAGTTGTATATATGTGAAATCTCTAGTGTTTGACTTTATTTTTGCTTCAGCTCCAAGAAGAAGACCATAGAAGTGTCCTCCCCATAAAACCATCCTTGCTCAAAAGTGAGGTAGATAGATATCATCCTAAGCCTTCCTATCACATGGGACAGAAATAGAGTCCACCTCTCAGTCCCCTCCCTTTGAGCTGCTATGCTTTATGTGCATGGACCAGAGTTCATACTGGGATTTAAGTTATATATCCCATTTCTCCCTAAAACCCCTCTCTTTCCCCAGCATGGAGAATATTTGTGTTCTTTTCATGCTGATGTTCTCAAAAGGATTATTCCCAAGAGGATGTTATCTATTGGCTTCAGGACTGCTGTGAAATGTCAAGAGGGCTCCTCGGATCTGTATATAATTAGTGTTTCCTGCTGCTCATCATGTAGCTAGTATGTTTTGATCTTTCTTTCTTCTAGTGCTGCTGCTTCTTATCTGCCCCTCTTCCTTCTCCGGGGGCTGCATGAGTCCTCACCAGCTCATCACCTCAGTTGCCTTCATCTTCAATGAGAATCTTAGTCACCTTTAAGTGGTTTCAGGTGTTAACTTTAGGTGACCTTCTAATGTGTATGGAAGACGGGTAGGTTTTCTTTTTTTCACACCTCCAGTTTATTGAGTTAGAAATTTAAAGTTCTACCCAAAGACCAAAAGGCCCCAAGTGGCCAATAGTGAAATGAAAGAACTTTTGTGAAGTTTCAGCAAATTCTTCTGCCCAGAAAATGTAGCCAGACCCAGTATTCCTGAGTTTGGGGCCTGACTAGACTCCAATCTGGGCAGCCCATTCTCAGGGGCTATTTCCCCTCCTACCACACCCTCAGTGGGTTTCCAGATTGAAGAGAGAATAAGGAACGCCCAGCTATTAATATTACGTGTCATGTTAAAATGCAGAACCTGATTATTCATGATGATACCATCTTCCGTGACTACATTCATGTGTCTGCTGCAGACTCAATAAACATTTTAGTGCTGGCCAAGCAGCATGAGACACGTGCTAGGGACACCGAGATGAATGAGATGATAACCTTGCCTGAAAAGAGTACACACAGAATTCAGTAGTTTAAACTATCAGTCCTAAAACTGTTTCTAATGAGTCCTTTGACTCTACAAGAGATAGGAATCTCCAGACAGCAAATCCCTTTACTGGATCACATTCTTTTAATATTGCCAGATGCTTCATGCCTCCTCACCTCCATTCCAAGAGCTCCAATGCCCAAACATGATTTGCCACATCCTTCCCTCAGATGTGGACTCTTCATTTGTTCTTGCTCAGTTTTCACTAGTGAAATTACATCCGTCTTTGCCATTTAATGTTCTGCCAGCATTGTGCTAACTGACCACTCTACTCCAGAATAAGAAATTGCCTCTGCTTTCTTAGAAAATAGAGACCAACAAGGGATGCTCTAAATCATCTTTGGATGATTTGACTAAGAAAAGCAATGCAACTTAAGAAAGTATCTGTGCAGGGGCTCCTGGGTGGCTTGGTTTGTTAAAGGTCCGACTTCAGCTCATGTCATGATCTCAGGGTTCATGAGTTTGAGCCCCTTGTTGGGCTTTGTGCTGACAGCTCAGAGCCTGGACCCTGCTTCAGATTCTGTGTCTCCCTCCCTCTCTCTCTCTCTCTCAAAAATAAACGTTAAAAAATTAAAAAAGAAAAAGAAAGAAATATCTGTGCAATGCCTGGTTAAGCCAGCCACTGGTGCTAAGCACTAGGGTGGATACAGACATGAATTTCCCATGAAGCTCTTGAGGCTTAAGTCTCAGGGTCCATCACCTGCATGGCCTTGGGAGGAGTCCTAGCAATGTCCCATGGTCACTCTGCATTTTTCTCTGCAAAAAGGGCTACCCAAATTGAGTATGCCTTTGTATGAGTATGCCCACAAAACCTATGCGTATATTTGGGTATATTTAAGAACAAATCGATAAGAGAGAGTCTCTGTCCTCTAAGATTAATGTCAGCAAGTGAAAAAAAAATAGCATAAGTACAACAAAATAAGTAGACCCCAAATATAAAGCAGTCCTTCCATTTTCCCACTGATAATTTTTTTTGGTGAATTTTAATCTATTCGTGCTTAGAGATGTGGTTGGAATAATCAATATTTCATTTCTTACTTTACTTACAATAGGTATTTAAATTCATGTTACCTAATATAGTGATCCAGAAATATGACTTTTTCTACTCTCAAATTTCATGGAATAATTTGATTCAAACTTTTCACATGCAACTTTGACGTCAATGTCTTAATCATCACTAGAGTCCCTTTTTGAATCATCTAGTAAAGTTTTCTTGCATATCATATTCACTGCTGACTAAGTTGTTTCAACTATAGCACTGTTTGATTCTGTGCATAATTCTGTCACTGGAAATTTTGTCCTATGCTACTAGAACCCACTAACAGAAGAGCATGCTTTTCATTTATCCTATAGATGTATATTTGGGAATCCCACAACTTATGACGATGGATCTTTTTTTAATGATGTTAGAAATATATTTTTATAATAGACATTATTTGCAATGGTGAAGACTTTCCTCTGAAGAATACTCATTAAGTCTGTGTTGAATCCCTGCTTCCGCAGATAAATTTTATAAACATCAAACCCTAGTACTAAGGTTATTTTCAGTTATCAGTGATCCTCAGACCTAGCTGTACATTGGAATCACCTGGAGAACATTTGAAAAACACAGATGCCTGGATCTACTTCCAGAGGTTCTGATGTAATGGTCTGGGATGCAGCTTGCATGTGGAAATTTTTAAAAGTTCTCCAGGCAATCCAAATGTGCAGCCAAAGTCAAAATCCATTATGTTCCCCAAGCAATTCTTTGCTATTCAAAATCAAATAATTGGGAGAAGGACAGATCTTAACATAAGAGACTTCATAAGGACTTAAATATGAAATAACTACTTTTTTCTAAGTGATGGTTTGAAGAAATATAAATGTCACTTATATAGATATACGCACAATATAGACATATATGTATTTTATTCACACAGATGCAATAAGGAACTACTTTTTGAATATGGTGAATTTTTCCTGTTTTAAAAGTTACCCTTGTTAATTAAATACAGAAAAGGTCAGACTATCTGTTCTGTTTGAGGATTCAAGAAGAAAGATATTCAGATATGACGTCAGTTAGGAGAAACTGACATCAGAGAATTTTTTTGGGCAAAGAGTGAAGATTAATGTAGACACAGAGATTAAGGAGAGGCAGATGTACCAGGCAAAGGAAAATGAAAATGTAATACTCTAAGTCCCCCCCAAATATGGTGTCTTTGAGGTGGCAATTAGAATTTCTTTTAAAAAAACAAAGACAAATGTTTTCTTGATGAACAAAGCTATGTGTCTGGTTTTAGAGATAACGAGCACTTCAGGATTACTTATTTGGTAGCTTTTGGCATGGAAGTATAGACTAACATCTAGAAATGATTGTCCAGTCATCAAGTGTGTTATTTACTGCTTTACTCATGACATAAATGCAATTTTCTACCTGGACACTTGTGACTTAATGGGTAATGACTTCCTTTGGCCATGGTATTTTACATTCTTCTTTCCTGCCCCTTGTTTGGTTTTGTAAGATCAGTTAACAGCAAATGATTCAAAAAGCAAAAGTTGATCATCCTAAATATCTAAATTGAGAAAGTCACATCAAGCTTAGTCTCTACTCCTAATATGACAGCAGATGTTTCTGGTTGAAATTCACTTAGAAGAAAAAAAAATAGAAAACAAATACTAAGATCTGTGTATTGATTTTCTTTGTAAGAGATAGAGATAAGAAAAGAATAAGAATGAAAGTGGGCGTGGTACATGATGAAACTTGGTTTCCGACTCAGTTGACTTCATCAGCAAAAAAAAAAAAAAAAAAAGGGATAAAGAACAGAGTTCAATCTTTGAAAAGATAAACACCTGAAACACAAAGTCATGTACATTTGTAAAGCACTTAACATTTTTCGAAGTCTTTATGTGCACAGTATTCTTGTTAGTTTAGGAGATGTGTATCAGACAAGTATTGTTATTCCCATTTCCTGGAAGAAATAACAGGTCAGAGAAGTTGAGTGACTTTTCCAAGGTCACGGAGCAGGAAGAGACCTAAATCTCTCAAGTCTCAGTGCTCTTTTTATTACCACCCAGAACAGATCCCTACACTTCATGCTTTACTTCTACCAGTAGCACTAATTTAGTGGATTCCCAGAAAGGTCACCCACCAAAAGGATGAGAACAAGTAGGGATGGATTATTTTCAATAAACGAAGAGGCTTTTCTTTAAAAAATTGTGTATACTTAAAGAAATTTTAGAAAATGCAGAAGACAAACACAAAGAGTTTACTATAGTTCTATTAATCATATATTTTCACTTAATATTTTTTTTATATCCTTCAGCCTTATCTTTTATATTTACCATCGTTATTTTTTTAATGTGAAAGCCTACAGTCTTTGACTTTTAAGATAGCATAAACACTTCTTCCTTGCTTTTATGCAGACTTTATGAATATTTAATGGCTCTATAATGGTAGCTCTCATTTATGAAGTGTCCGCCATATTCCAAGCATGATGATCTAGTCTTAGCTAGATACCACAATGACCTTATTAAGAAAGAGATTTTATAACCATTTTCCAGATAAAAAAAACATAAGCAAGAGAGCAACCTCCCTACAAGTTGTAAACTAGAAGGTGCAGCTGTGGAATTCATCCACCAGGGGTCTGTGAACCCTACTCTGCTCCACAATTTCTAATCAAGTAGATGTCCTCTGGTTTATCCAAACATTCCCATTGAGTTGAACATTTGGCTCTTTTCTAATATTGCCTATTATAAATAACACTGAAATAAATATTTTAGGACCAGTAAATAGGTCCGCATCATACTGACTATCTCAGCATTATTTATATTAACACTAACCACATACTAATACTAACCAAATATTTCCTTAGGATAAACCATAGAAATGGAATTCCTAGATCAAAGGACATAAACCATTTAATGTGACTTCAATGTCACCCCCTCAAAGGTATAATTTTCTTTTGCAAGAAATTTATGTTCCCCGCTTAGAGTCCCATCTTACAGTGCTTTTGCCTACGTCGAGGTTTAGGTTAATAGTTCCTTACTTTTTCCCCCTATTAAATTACAGATGAAAAATATTAACTAACTTTTCATAGTTGCATTGAGATGTAATTGATAGAAAAAAAACTGCACATATCTAAGGTATACAATTTGATGAGTTTGGACAAACACGTACACCCATGATACCATCACCATAGTCAAGGTAGTAAACATATCCATCACCTCTGAAAGTTTCCTTATGTACCTTTGCTTTTTGTGTGTGTGTGTTAAGAACCGCTAGATCTACTCTCTTAAAATTTTCAATGAGGGAGCATAACGCAAGCTGAGGGCAAAGTATAAGCTAGGACCCCCACCCCTGCAGGTGGGATATGTGTGATATTCCTCTCACACTCCTGGCTGCCCAAGAACAAGGGAAAGGAAAGAAAGCAAATAGTTGACTGATAGAGATCGCAGTCATGTAGGACGGGAGTCTCCTTCAGTTTACAGATAACTTAGTAAACTGCAAGAAAAAGGCAATCTTATCCATTGCCTAATCTCCAGAAACCTGTAGACTCTGTTTCCCGGAGCCCTAATATCACCCTCATCGAGCTGTAAGGGGGTATAAGTGCTTGCCATGGTGGTGTGAGAAACCACAGCAAATGAAAAATTAAATACCCTTACTGCCCACAGCCCATTGACAAGTCCTTGAAACAGGCAGTGACCTTCCTCTGGGACCTCAGCTCCTTCAATGATGACCCATTGCTAAGGGCAAAAGGGAATCTTGGCTTAACATTATCCTGGCTCCCCAGGATCCTATAAGTCTACTTTAACATATAAAAATTCCTTTGGAAACTTCCTTAACCTCAACTCCCTCAAGATATATGCTGGCAATCATACTCCAAGCTTATGGCCCCCCATATACATCTGAAGGGTCTCATAAGTGAGGTTTTACTAAGCAATAATAAGTGACATTTTTCTAACAACAGCTAGCCCCTCCAGATTCTGGAAACCTTGCTTCCAAAATTCCTTAGAGACTTACCCTGTCCCTCACCCCCTCCTAACCTGAGGCTATATAATGAGTTACCCATCACAACCCCAGTGCAGCTCTTTCTGACCACGTGTCCTGTCCCTGTGCTTCAATAAAACCACCTTTTTGCACCAAAGACCTCTTCAAAAATCTTTTTTTGGCCATCAGCTCCAAACCCCACCATCACCCCAAAACTTCATCAATACCATATTGCTAACTACAGGCACAATGTTGTACAACAGATCTATAGAACTTAACTCATCTTGTATCACTTTGCCCTCATTGAATAACAACTCCCTGCATTCCCAGGTAACCACCATTCTATTTTCTGCTGCTAAGGAGTTTGACTATTTTATATATTTTCACTCTTATAAGTGGAATCTTGTAGCATTTGTCTTTTTGTGACTAACTTAACTTAGCATAATCTCTTCCAGGTCTATCCGTGTGGTCACAAATGATAGGATTTCCTTCATATTTAAGGCTAAATACTATGTTATTATATCTATATACCACATTTTCTTTGTTCATCTGCCAATAAACATTTGGATGGTTTCCATATCTTGGCTATTGTGAATAATGCCACAATGAAACTTGGAGTGCAGATATCTCTTTAAAATCCTGATTTTTATTCTTTTGGATATATACCCAGAAGATCACCGCATGCAAAAGGATGAAATCAGACCCCCATCTTACACCTTACACAAAAATCCAGTCAAAATGGGTTGAAGAATTAAATATAAGATCCTAAACTATAAAAAATCCTGGAAGAAAATAGGGGGAAAGCTTTATGACATTGGTCTTGACAATTATTTCACAGATATGACACCAAAAGCACAGGTGACAAAAACAAAAATAGACAAGTGAGACTTCATCAAACTAGAAACCTTCTGCCCAGCAAAGGAAACAATCAACAGATTTAAAAAAACAACCAACAGAAAGGGAGAAAATGTCTGCAAACCATATATCTGATAAGGAGTTGATTTTCAAAACATATAAGGAACTCTTATAACTAAATAACAGAAAAATATGTAAATTTTCCAATTTAAAAATGGGCAAAGGACTAAAATAGACATTTGTCCAAAGAAGACATACAAATGGCCAAGAGATATTTGAAAAGGTGCTCAACATCACTAATTATTAGGGAAATACTAATCAAAACCACAATGAAAGATCACCTCCTATTTGTCAGGATGGCTATTGTAGAAGGAAAAAATCACATTTTACTTTATCCTTTTAAATTTTCAGCTGGGACTCCCATGACAAAAGACACATTAACAAGAGAAAAGTGTACAAATTTGTTTCATATGCATTTTACATGAAACAGAAAGCTTCATAAGGAAATGAAGACCCAAAGAAATGGTTAAACCTGAGTTTCTATGCTAGGTTTGATGAAGAGTTGTAGAAAAATATGAGAGGACAAAGCCAAGCTAAGTATAGTAAACTGAAGGAAATTTAGCAAGGCCTGTTCATTCAGATTCCTCCCTGTGTCCTTTTGTCTTTGTGAAATGCTTCCTTTCTCTAGGGTTAGGGAGGGTGACCTCTCACCAGAGGCTTTTGTGACCTGCTTCAGGGGAAGGTCAGAAATTTGGTCTTACATATACCATTTCTCAAATTCTTTCAGTTTGAAATATTCAGTATGCCAAGGTACCTGATGAAGTTTTGGGGTGCTGGTGGGGTGGTCTGGAGCTGACGACCAAGAAAGAATTCTTGAAGACGTCTTTGGTGCAAAAAGGTGACTTTATTGAAGCACAGAGACAGGACACATGGGCAGAAAGAGCTGCACTGGGGTTGTGATGGGTAACTCATTATATAGCCTCAGGTTGGGAGAGGGTCAGGGACAGCGTAAGTCTCTAAGGTATTTTGGAAGCAAGGTTTCCAGGACCTTGAGGGGCTAGCTGTTGCTAGGGAAATGCCATTTATTACCATTTAATCAAACCTCAGTCTTGAGACCCTTCAGATGTATATCAGGGGGCCATAAACTTGGAGTAAGATTGCCAGCATATTTCTTGGGGCAGTTGAGATAAAGGAAGTAGACTTACAGGATCCTTGAGAGGTCAGGCTATTGTTAAGCTAAGATTCTCTTTTGTCCCTAGCAAAGTGTCATCATCAGGCAGCTGGGCTTCTACAGAGAGGTCAGTCTGCCTGTTTCAAGGACTTAGTGGGCTGTAGGCAGTAAGGGAATCTAATTTGCCTTAGTTCCCCACGGCACCACGGCAAGCACTTAAAACCCCTTTCCTTTTTTCTTGCATAGCCAGGAGTGTCCGAGGAGCATCACACATATTCCACCTGGGGTGTGTGTGTGTGTGTGTGTGTGTGCGCGCGCGCGCGCGCCAGTCTGTTTGCCCTCAGTTGTCCCACGCTCCCTTATCAGTACCGATTTGGGGGCAGCGGGTCTTGACCCTCACTACTGTTATCAGAAAAAACAAAGGACAAGTGTTAGGTGGAGAAGAGGGAACTTCTCTACACCATTGTTCACAATTGGTAACTTGGTGTAGCCGCTGTGGAAACCAGCACAAGGATCCCTTTAAAAATGAAAAAAAGGACTACCATACGATCCAGCAATACTTTTGAGTATTAGCTATTTATTTTAAAAGAAAATATTCTGATACATTTTGAAAGACCTAAGTTGTCATATCAGCACTTGCCTTTTTCCTCCCACGTATACTTTTACCTCTTTTACTTAAGATTTTTCTCTCCGCTTTTCTTATCATCATGAACAAAAATTGTCCACTAACTGTCAGGCTTTATGTTTGATGATATTTGGGGACAATTAAATATGCAGTACAGCCACCGGTGTGGGAGAGCTTAAACTTTAGTTAACACGTAGGAAGAAAATTGCCAAAATAATTGCCAGAAGAACTCCCAGTGTTCTGAGGAAGGAGAGATAAAAGTTTCCTCAGCTCTTCTCTTCCTTCTCTGCCTCAGACAAGGGCACATTTTCTCCCCTCCCCCAACCTCCTTCCAAACCGCTGAGTCACGTTGCTGAATAATTATCAAGCAGATGCCCAAATTCCAGCACACGTATTTATTTATTCCTTCAGCATATTTTATGCATATGTATTTATTTTAACTGGCAGGGGGTGAGTGCTGGAAGGGTGGTTGGGAGTTCTGCTTATCATAAAAGTAAGGATTCTGGAAAACTCCTTAGTATAATAGACACTATTCACTATAAGCGGTTGTTGGAATAAACTAGGGAACTTTCCCTAGTGAAGTGTAGCCCTTAAGAAGGGCAAATTATGACAAATTCAATTGCAAATTAAAAAGTGTCTCCTAGACCGCAGGAGAAAAAAAGTTGTTGGGGGAGGGTTTTCCTGACTGCGTGGTTATGAAAGCAAGGACAGTAAGTGAGGCTATTAAGATGATTTAGCATCTCAGAACAGTCTCAGGAAGATAAACACCCTTGCTTTTACAAGAGCAGGTTTGGTGCACAAGAATCTGAGGCTGAAAAGGGAATTACCTAAACCTGGAGTGTTGTCAGTTATTTTGCAGTCATTTGGAAGGTGGTAGGGTGAGGGAGGAGGGCCAGTCGCTAACAGAAGAAGCCGGAGACGGAGAAGAGAGTCCAGGGCCTGTCCGTCTACTGGATGGGTGACGGGGTGTACGTGGAGCGGCCTCAGGAGTCAGTGATGGTGGCCAGAGGCAATGGGGAGAGGACATGCGGAAGAATTCTAGCCTGGGAGGGAAAGGGGAGATGGGAGGCAAGCCTTTGTGAGGGTGGGGCCGCCAGGTGCCCATCACAGTGCCTGGCACAGGGCATGCCTGCCGTAATTCCTGTACCCCTCATCCCTTGGTTTGCAAAGTCTTACTCATCTTTCAAGCATCTGGTTGCATGTCTTGAATCTCTCTTCCTCAAAGAAGCCGTTCCTGATCCCCTAGAGCACAGATTTGCTACCCATCCCCCTCCCTCCGAAGCCCCTTCTAGGATGCTGTATTTCCAGGACATCACAGCACATTTCACACAACATTTTCGTGTTTTCACGGTCTCATCCTCTCAAGATTGTAAACTCACCATGGCAAGAGGGTCTTACATAAGGCTTATATCCCCAAGGCTTAGTATGGTGTCTGACACATAAAGGGTTAAGAAATACTTGTTGAATAAGGAGTGGGAATTAGGAGGTGACCCACCAAGATGTTTTAGAATAGACATCCGCACAAAAATACCTTTTACTTCAGCTCAGTTTCACCATGAATGATTTTTTCATCACTTTTCTGTGTTCCAGAGAAAATGTTGAGAAAAAATAATTTTTTCAGGGTATCCATTATGGCTTATTTGTTTGATTATATAATTAAAAGTCCAATTCTTTTCCATTGGTTATGGCTAAAGGCTAGATTCTAGCCAGTGATATAAGCAATGCTATATAGAGAACTCAAGATAATGTAAAACTTTGGTGAAAAGCTAATATGGGCCAATAAATTCAGATCACTGAAGAGCTGAAATTTTTAGCACTTTATTTAAAAACAATAAGAAGGGCTCTTCTATATATCTTCACAAAATTTAATTAATCAGGCTTGAGTTAATGATCTGCATATTAGCCAAGGTCTGGACTTGAGATGCAGCATCTTTTATCCCTTAAGGTAGTTGTATACTCAGAAATGTGCCTAATTAGCTAATGGATTAGTCTCTGGCATTGACATTTCCAAGGATAAATCCTAAAAAGGAGAATAAGAAGTTTGCTGGGAAGGAGGATTGTGCAATTACACAATGTAAGAAAAAAACCTAGATCAAGCTTTTTGTAGGCATGAGATATAATCTTGTGTGCTTGTATGCTTGGATTTTTGCTTTAGTTTTTACCTATTTATTATTGTTAATCATACAATTAATCAATTCATACATTTTTGTAAATAGTCAATCAGATCAATAATTCTACAAATAGAGCCCCTTTGCCACACCAATCTCACAGGCTTCTCGAGATATAATTTTATACAGTTTGGTGTACATATGTCCAGATATTATTCTATACATTACATGTATATATGTTTATATTTAGAATTATATATTTTTGTTCACTTGTTTTTACATAAAAGGAATTATATTGTGCATTATTTTATAAAATCATTTTTTTCAGATGGCAGTATATCTTAGAGATCTATGGCAGTACATATAAATGTACCTCGTTCTTTTTCATTGCTGCATAATATTCCATGGACTAGATAAAACACTTTATTTAACTGTACTTGATGGACATTTAGTTAGTCATGTAATAAACAACACTATGATGTTTATAATGCATTGTGTACACATGGGAATATTTTTCTAGGCAAATACTATTTTAAATCTAATTGCCAATTAAATCTTGATAAACAATGTGAAATTCTTCTCCAGAAGAGGCTGTATCGATCAATTTTAGCACCAACAATAATGTGTAGAAGTCTCCATTGTCTTCTGCTCCTTATTCTTCTGCTACTTGTTCCCCTTTGTCTTCCAAATTTATGGGAGCAAAACTGATATTTCATCCTTGTTTAATTTGTATGTCTCTGCTTATAAATGAAGTTTCATATCTTTTCATATATTTCCAGCTATTTGAATTTCTTTTCCTGTGAACTACCTGCTCATATTCTTTGCCTCTTTATCTTTTTATTTATCAATAGAAACTTTTTATATTTTAACTTTTTTATATTTACCTGCTAGACTGAAAGAAAATATCTGCAACATACATGTATTATATTTTAACTTAGTTTATGTGTTTTGCTAGATAATTTCTGTACCGTCCAGTTATTCAAACTGTATCTAATTTAAAAATCTCTGCCCCAATATCTAGTGTCAATTCTTTCCTGTATGTTCTTCTTTTACATTGATGCTTTTTACATTTTTATTTCTCACTTATCTAGAATTAATTTTTTTGGCCCCCAAGAAGGTCTGGCTTGAACAGTAAACTGGTTTTTATTCTAAACACTGCCAAGGGGGAGGTGCCGAAGGGGGCTTCTCCTGCACCCTACTGTGACTCTCAGCAGAGAGGGCTGGGCTTGGACTACCTACCCATAGGCCAAGCTTCTTGTCACCTGAAGGCCTGCGTGTGCTGGGGGGACCGGAGCCCTCAGGGTGGGCAAGCTGCCCCTGCCCTGAGTCACCAGCACCTCAGTGCCCGCCTTTCCCCCCACCAGCAGTGACAGGGCACCTTCCACATGGCCTGTGGCTGCTAGTGTGACCACTGCCTGCTCTGTGAGGAAGCCCATGTGCTCCAGCCTGTAGGATGTGGGGCACGGGGAGGGACTGGTCAAGGCTACCTCCAGACCCCGAGCCAGGAGACCCCACCCCTGCCCGCCCACCTCATCCCAGAGAAGTGATGGAAGATTTAAGCAGCCAGAGCAGGGGTTCTCAGGACACGGGGCGGGCTCTTCAAGGAGCGAGGCCTGGATCCCCTCCTGCGGCATCTGCTCATCCAGGGCCGCCCACAGCAGGGTCTCTGGGCGGAAGCTGGGCCAGGCCCACCTCTGAGGAGCCCACCCAGGTCTGCTGCACAGACCCCAGGCCAGGGAGGGAGCTGGGATGAGTCTTCACTGCAGGACAAGAGGCTAAGGGTGACCATGTAAGGAGGTCCAGGGATGGCAGGATGGGTGATAAGCAGCTTGGCCAAGCCGCCTGGGGTACGAAGGAGTCTGACCAGCACCTGGCCGGGGCCCTGCCAAAGACGCCCTCCTGCATTGCCCGCAGCCACTGCTCAGAGAGCGCCAGCCACCGGGAGGCCCTGGCTGCACAGCCCAGGCCAGCAAGGAGGACTGAGAAGAGCTGTAGGAAGGGTAGCTCCCGCTGAGCAGTGGTATCTAGGCAGCAGCCATGGGGGCAGGACCGCCCCCCCCCTTGGCTGTCTAGGGCAGTAACAGGGCCAGAGGGACAGGCATGTAGCCGCAGCCACCAGTGCACTGGACACCCGGAGGCCTGCCAGCAGCACAGCTATTAGCCCAGCAGCGAGGGCGAGCAGGGCAGAGGCACGCAGGAACCGCCGCGTGCCCAGGTGGTTCTCCAGCCACCAACCCAGTGTGGGCGGGAGCAGCAGGCTCAGGAGCCGGCCGGGTAGGGCCGAGCGGCCCAGGGCGTGGGTCAGCAGCCCGTGTGCCTGCCAAGGGTCCGGCAGCAGTTCGGGGTCAAGGCAAGACTGCAGACTCTGCAGCGGCAGCAGCAGCAGCAGCAGCAGGAAGGAGTCTAAAGGCAGCGCTGGGCACAGTAGGCGGGGCGTGGGGGGGGGGGCGGTGGCCTTGGGCATGCATCGCCTGGCTGAAGGTGTCAGGGGTAGTCTTGGGGCTATGTGTGCTCAGAGCATCCTACACTCCCCCCTTCCCCGCCCCGCGAATGCCAGGTGGAGTCCCGGGCTGGGAGTCAGGACTCCAGATTCCCTGCAAAGCCCGAGAGCCCGCGGCCCATTCGCCTGGCACTGGGCTTGACCCCGCCCACCAGCAGGTGTCCCACCCCTTCCCCTGCCCCCCCACTGGTTAGTCCACAGTTGCTCTAGGCCCGGGGCCTTTCTCCTACAATTAATTTTGTATACTGTTTTAGATATGGATCTAAGTTTCCTTTTTCTCAGCTAGCCAATTGTCCCAAGTTCTTTCCTCGGTTATATGAAATGCTATCTCTAGAATATATTTACCTTTGAATTCTTTTGAGTCCCACTGATCCCTTTTTATCTACTTCTATTCCAATTCGGTGTCTTGGTACATTACCACAGCTGTATAGTATATTTTGATGTCTAACAAGCCCTATCCCCATCATTGTTTTCTTTTTCTTTAAAAAAAAAAAAAATTACGTAACATTTTCTATTCTACAAGGATTTTAGAATTAATTTGTCAAGTCCCATAGAAATTTGATTGGGAGTGCAACTAAATTTTTAGATTAATTTATGAAGAATTTATTGAGTCTTCCTAAATACAAACATGGCATATTTCTATTTTATCAAGACTTCTTTTCTGTCTCCCAGTAAGCTTTATACTTTTCTTCATGTTCATATTAGAAAATTATGCTTTATAACTAACTGTCCCTGGTGTGTAGAAATAAGTGATAGTTAGATGGAATCCATCAAACTTGCTGAATTTTCTTGAGTTCTAATAGAAAAGTCAAAGATTACCTGAGAAACTACTTACATTTTTGTGTAAATCCCAAATAATATCAGCTGTGTCTCTTTCTGTCTAGTGACTATTACTTATTTTCCATGTCTTATTGCATTATTCTAGAATCTTCATTATAATGTTCAATAGTAGTGATCATAATAGCCATACTTATTCCTGATTTTAGTAAGAATGCTTCTAATATTTCAACATTAAGTAATATGTGCATTTGAGGTATAAGTTTTTGTATATCCCACGAATAAAAGCAAACGTGTGTGTTTGCGTCGGCGTTAGTCTGATGGAAAGTGTTGGAAAATAATTAATTTTACAGTTTCCTAACCTTCAGTCACATCAATCTAACGAGTCCCCAAGAGTATTTTGTGAAGAGAGCCCGGGTTAACATATCCTACCACTCCTTAATGCCTCAAGTTGTTTTCCCATTAACCCACAAGTAAATAAAAATTATTCCCCTTTGATTAAAATCACCAGAATGGACTTCATATGTGTCATTTCCTTCTAGGTTTTAATTTTGTAACCACTTCAACTCTATGAAGCTTTAAAGCACCCTGATGTCCTCATGGCATGAGCTCCAGGCTCCAATCCCCTAAGAATCCCTCTACCACCACTGTAATGACTTTCCAATTTTTCAAGAAATCTCTTGTGCTATGTCCACATAGGCCTGACAGTTATCTCCTTGACCCCGGAGAACCTCTCCTTTCCCCATTTCCCCATTCTAAGCAGCTAGCTTTGATGTGTATATGACCTGTATTTGCAGAGGTTGTCTATCAAGGTGATTCATCTTGCACCCATATAGTAATCACTTACTGTAGCCTGGCTCTATACTAGAATATTTAGTGAATAACAAAAGCATAGAAGACAGTGCCTTCTTTCTCCAATTTTCCTACAATTGCTTGTATTCTAATTGCACAAGAAATGTAAGACCTGTTTCTGAAAGCTAGGAGATTCTTAGAGGAGGGGCATTCTTGAATTAGGTCCTAAAGGGCCTTATAGACATAGGTCAGTATTTAAGGTCTAAAATGTGTTTATTTTTTAATTAATTTATCTTCATTAGCGGCAATCTGGATTGGGACACACATTGCCACATGTCTCCCCATATTGATGCCCTCTCTGTAAATCACTTTCACATATTCAGACGCATATCCTTATCTCCTTCTCATTCACATTCTGACAGGTGCCCAGGCGGCCTAGGGCATCTCCATTCATTATTATAAAAACATTTGTCTTACCTAGAGTATCGAAGTCCCCATCTAAGTGGCTTCCCCATCTTCAATTTCTTATCTCTCCAGTCTTTCATATACACAGCTACCATCTCAAGCTTACAGAGAAACTTCAAGGATGTCAATCCACTTCTCAGGATTAATGACTTTCCGTTTTCACACTGCATTTAAAATCCTGGGTGACCTTTTCCACCTTTTTACAAAGAGCTGGTTTTCTATAATCCAACCATACATAAGTGTTCAATTAAGTCTTTACCTCCGTTCACACTGTTATATCTACTGGAATATCTTCCTCTCTTTTTATTATCCCATGGCTTAGCTCCAACAACAAAAAATTTTCTGCATTATTTCCATCTCTCATTAATTCTGCCTTTCACTGGGTTTTACAGCGATTTAAAGTATGTGTGCCAATTAAGTTACAGTGCTGTGTTTTGTGTGTGTGTAGCCATATTTCTTATCCTTCTCACCTAGATTGTGAACTCTGAGGAAGGTATTGTTACCTGTATCATTGCTATATTTTCTTAGGAGTGCTTACAATGCCTATCACACAGGAGGGCCTTTGTAAATACCTTCTGGATTGAATTGATCATTTAGATAATAAACTGAGATGATTAGAGGTCTTAAGTTTACCCATGGATTGGGTTAATTTCCATTTATAATATTTTGTCTGCATGGTCCAGAAGACTATGTATAAGCTGGTTTTAGACACTGAGTAAATCACAGTAGGAATTGTCAGCTTTTCTTACAGATATGCCTAGACCTGTCCTTGATTTTTTCTCTTTCCTAGAAAAAACTACAACCTTGTCCTTCCCTTTCCTTATCTTTAGAGAATGCCCCAGCTTCTTTCGTTCATGTTTTAATTTTAATGAAAACAAAACAAAACCCACCTATTCACTTGGAGAATCAGTTACATTTCTTTTCTTTTCAAATTTTAAGAATCCTCCATATGAGTTCCCAGAACAAGATAAACAATGTAAGCCTTCAAGGACCCAGAGAAAACGGTTTGCACCTATTTAAATGTCATTCTGAGTGTTATTTAGAGATGCTTCACAGAGGGTGGGCACTGCCAGACCATCACAAGGCTTTTACGCTCTTCAATCTAACTGTGCTTCAATCCCAGAGAGTCCCACAGCCACAGATTTGTGCTGTGTAATACCAATGAAAGGGAAACGGTTAAAAGGAATTTCTGAGTTCATTTCTTTTCTTCAAGTATTTATGAACAAAAAGTTGGAAAGAAATTCACAGCATAAGTGCATCTAGAAGAAGGCTAAGAGCAGCAGAAAACCAGATGACACATTCTGGAATGGGAGCAATCAAGGTTCTATTCAATCCATTCCCCCTACCCCTCGTGCATCAGAATAGTTTCCCCTTTGAGACTTCTTGCACAGTTGCACAGGTGTATTGAATTCACACTGCTCCACCAAAAAAAAAAAAAAAAGGCAAAAAACATGTTCCTATGTCAACAGCTCTAGAAATTTCAGCAAATTCTTTAAGAGGCAAAGATTAAAAATAATCCACTGAGGATTGTTTCCTACTATCAAGACAATGGCAATGCTTTTCAGCTGTGGAGAGTCTCTTGATCTAACGATAAAGAAAAAAAATGTGTCTATGTCGGTACCATGTACTGGGAAGGTATGTGGCTAGGACAGGAGTCAGAAAACATTTTGTAAAAGGCTGGCAGTAAATATTACAGGCTTGGCAAGGTACCCAATCTCTGTTGCAACTACTCAACTCGGCCTTGTAGCTGGAAAGTAGCCATAGACACTACATAAACAAATCGGCATGCCTGCGTTCCAATAAAACTTTATTAACAAAAAAGCCTGCAGCCATAGTTTGCCCAGGGTTAGACTCTATGTTCCTTGACTAGAGTGATCATCTCTTTCTTAGTAAACATTGCTAAGGTTGGAGCAGGGTCCAGATTGTGTCTGACACATAGTAGGTGCCAAAGAAATACTTGTAAGTACAAAAAATAATTATTTAACATTTTTAAAACGTATTTTTTGTCTTCAGCTCACCATCTAGATTTTTATGGAAGACTAAATGAGGAAAATGTAGAGTAAGAACAAAAAGATCATGGATTGCGGATTCCGTGTTAGTTCTTAATTCAACATCAACTTTTTCTACCAACTTTAATGACAGTTTATATCTCGACATCTCAATGACTCAGTTTTCCTAATTATTCAGATAGGATTTAGACTCAGGCCAGGTCATTTTTGTGAAGCTCAGCTCATGTCAGAAATCTGAAAGGAGCCCCAAGAAGTTCACAAGGTAAAAGAGATTGCAGTTGGCCAGATGACCAAGCCCCCCCCACCCCGCTTCTATTCACTTTTATCGATCTCTTTATCTGTCACTTCTGTCACTGTGCACATCTCCCATGGCATGGAAGATGAATCAGACCCCATTGCTACCATCAGCAAAGCTCTAGCTGGGCTCCTAAAAGGGGCTACCTAAAGGGGATATAGCAAGAATGGAGGCACATTCTGAAAATTAAGTGTTATTTGATGGGCAATTTTCTCTCTAGCCAGCACAGGTCATCTCTGGGGGCACTGTAGCTGGATCTTGATTTGGACAATGTGAGACTAGTATATCAGTTAGAGTCCCAAAATAAAGTAGATGGCACACTCAGGATAATTCAAGGATAGTTAATTTACAAAGAGATTATTTACAAAGATGTGGATGGGGCATAGGAAAAACACAAAGCACGGTGCAACACCCTAAGGTTAATATGGAAAGAGGGTCACCACCCCTAAGCCCAAAGAGATGAGGGAGGAAGAGTTGTGTGAATCCTGAAGGAAAAAGTCATCTAGAACTGGTCACCATGTGAGGAGCAGTGACCTTGCGTTGGGTAGCAGAGCTAGATGGAGGCCCTACAGAAAGATGAGAAGGGAAGTCATTCCTTACCGTCACTTCCCTTCCTCTCTTTTATTCCCTTTGGAGGTCCTGATTGGCTTCACTAAACCATCAGACAAAGTGCAAGGGTGCCTGTTGGTGTGGTCCACACAAGTCAGTCTCCAGGGACAGTGAACAGGGTGAAGACAGTGGAGAGCAGATCTGGAGAGACAAACAGAAGATGTCCAGCACAAATGGAGCCCAAAGGCACAGAAAGCTTATTACACTGAGGCCATCCTCTGTGAGGGTTGTTAGGTACATCAGGGTGGCATCAGATTGATTATTCACACACTCCCATTTTTCTTCTGAATGAGATTTTCACTGTCTACAAGGAAATGAATTGAGCAATTTTTTGTTCCCTGCAGTGTAAGGAGAATCTTTTGCCAACCACCGTCATTTAGCAGATGGTAGGTGACACTGTGAGGCCTGCTTGGCACCTTCCAAGGCAATAGCCAGGGAGAGAGCACTGGAGTCAAGAGTCCCAGGTCCCAGCTCTGGCTTTGCTCCTAAGTAACTGACTGCGGAAAAGTCACTTCTCTTGGGGCTCAGCCTCACTTTCCTAATCTAAAATAAGTGGTTATTGGATCTGATAATCTGTGATCACAGTCCTTAATCTAGAGTCCTCTTGAAAATGTTTAAAACCATTGAAAAATTTGCATGGTGCATAAGAGCATTTCCTATCAGAATAATAATGGTTCCCTCTTATCAAACACTTACTACCATCTAGGCACTTAGGTACTATGCTTAGCTCATTCTCTGTCTCGCCTTTCTCTTCCCTCCTCCCTCTAGAAAATCTCATTGAATCCCCACAACAACCTTGAAGCTCATGAGTCTTTTTCTATTTTATCTTTGAGTAACTTGCCCAAGACACATGGTTAGGAAGCAGAAGAACCAGAATTGTCACCACTCTCTTTAACCCCTAAGATCATGGTCCACCTACCCCCATGTTCCCTTGACCCCAGAGTCAGACATGCGTGGTGAAGGATGCCAAATGTGCATTAACTGCTCCTGTAGAAGAGGCCTCGGGCAACATGGGGGCCACTTCCTGGAAAAGGTGGGAGAGTTGGAGTGTTGAGGTCCTCCCTGATGGCCACAGTGTGGGAGAGGTTAAGGAAGGACAGTTGAGGCTGAGGGAGTCAAGTCCTGCTGTGCTGAGTCCTAGGGGTAAAAGAGATGCCTCATAGAGCAAACCCAAAGGCCAAGGGTCTTGGAGCTGAACAGGAGTACTTCCTCTTTCATTGAAGATGGTTTTTCCTGTTAACCATCTATAAATCTTGTTGGCCCATCTGATGAAGGAAGTATTGCCCCATTCTATAGGAGCCTCAGAAGGCTCTGGAGAATAAGCTCCTCCATTCTAAAGGGAGAACCCATCATACTTTCCAGAGAGCAGAGGCAACAGAAGGTTGGGGTTCTTGGGGCCCTGTGATCTGGCACATTCAAGCCACTTAAGCCACCAGAGCTTCATGCTGGGATTGCTGCTGGCTACCCTGTCACCATCTGGAGAGCCTTTCAACCAGGCCTTGGCTACCCTTTGAAAGCCAACCTGTTCTGTTGCTTATTCCAAACAGAGCAAGTGCCTAAAGAGCATCTGTGAAGCCAAGATACCCCATCTGTGAAGCTCCTAAGGTACTCTGAGTCCAAGAAGGACTTTTCGGATCCATCCTCTGAGCTCCAAAGTGGGAGAAATCCCTCTAAGCCAACTTGCAGCTTTTTTACGCCTGGTCAATGCACGTCACCTACCGTGGAACACCAGGGACACAGTTCCCCTGAGGAAATCCCATTTCTGGGAGGAAATCCCATTTCTGGGAGGAAATGATTTGCTGGCCTCTCTGCAAGGGCAATGGGGACTTCAGAGCTCTTCAACACCGCACCTCAAGGTGGGGGACTCTAGTGGGTTCAGGCGGCCAGCCAGCCAGGTTTATTTCCTCTGTGCTGGCACAGCCATAGCAACAGCAAACCTTGGCAGCCCTGCCATTTGACCTGGATCACGAATGCGAAATGCTCTGCACGGCCTGGCGAATCCTCTAGATTCCACTTTGTTCTGCCAGAGGCCTTCTCTGCACACTCCATCAATCCCTGTAATCCCTTCCTTATTGCCTGGCTGCGCGGATGGCTTAACTTGCCTCCGAGCTGCCTGAAGCCTGCAGTCTGCTGCCGCTGCTGGTGCCAGAAACCCCAGTCCAGTACCCAGGGCAGGAGGGACTCTGAAGCTTTCCATCTGGGCACCAGGATGGAAAGGGATACTTGGCCCCACTGTTCTTGACCAGAGAAACATGAAGAATTTTTTGAATAGCCCAACAGTAAGGAATCAGTGGATGCAGAATGTAATCCTGCTCCCGATTTGGCCTTGGAGCCTATGCCGACGTGTCAGCAAAAAAGACATGTTTTCCTTTTGCTGGTTTGCTGAATCCC
Organism: Panthera uncia; assembly: GCF_023721935.1. Taxonomy (NCBI): domain Eukaryota; kingdom Metazoa; phylum Chordata; class Mammalia; order Carnivora; family Felidae; genus Panthera; species Panthera uncia. Next base: position 66,491,475 of record NC_064818.1, on the reverse strand, counting down.
ACAACTTCCTACCAATGATAGTGACTTTGAGATACCAGGGAACCTCCTTTAAACTTCGGAGCCTGGCTACTTGAATTATTTTCGTGGATGGCATTTCACAGATAAAGAAACTGAGATACAGGGAGATGAGCCAGATGCCTCACAGTGGCCAAGCTAGAAAGCCAAGGACAAAACAAGACTGGACACAGCACTTACTATATGATGAGTGATGTGGGACTAGCACTCTATGCACCTTCCCTTCAATCCCCAACTCGCACTTGAGGCGAACATCATCTCCCCTCATTATTGCCGTCACTGATGAGAACGTATGGTTCTGGCCTTAAGTTTGCAGTCCGACGTTCTCTCCGACACACCGATTTGTGTTTCTTCCGCCTATTTTCAAGACCTGCGTCTTTCATATTCCCTTCTTCTGAAAGCTTCCTTCTTATTCAGGAAATGAAATCTATGGATGATTTATCTTGCACTTCACTTCTTCCTGTAAAGGCCAAATTCAACCAGAAACTCATGAAATTCAGTATTAACCAATTTCCTTCCAATGTTTCCCTTAAACCAGCTTTGACCATGCACTCTGTGGGAGGCAATAATAAGCACCCAAGAGAAGAGACCCCATCCTCTAGAAATTTATCAAGTAGATGACAATGATCCAGAAATTTCCCTTTTGCAATAACTCTTGCAATTGGGAACCTGGAGCCAGTTTCAAGAATGGTCAATGAAGCATGCTAATAATTATTTTAAGTGAAATAACCCAAATATATATCAATAGTAGAATGTACACCTAACGTGTGGGAAAGTAATACTACCCAGCAATGACATCTGAGTGAACTATAACTCTAGGTATCAATGAATATAAACCCCAAAATATACCATAGAGTGGAAGAAGTAAGGCACAAAAAAATGCAGGTGATACATATATTTACATGGCATTGAAATGTAAAAATAAAACAAATAGAATAATATTTAGTGTTCATTACATAGGTGGAAAAACTAGAGGGACACAAGCTACTAGCCAAGATGATTCCTTCCTTTGGCATCAGGGGAAATGGAGAAGGATGTGACTGAGAAGGGACACATAAGATGCTTCTAGGAGAAAATGTTCTGTGTCTTCCCTTGAGAGGTAGGTACCAAATGGTCTGTCTCATTCTTTAAATTGTATACCTGTTTTTGTAGACATTTTTATGTCTGTGTCTGTCTCATTCCCTAGAATGTGAGCTCCATGAAGGCAAGGTTTTACTTGTTTATCGCCAGACCATCAACATCTAGAAGGGGGCATAAAAAGCCAATATTCAATGCCTATTTTTGAGCAAGTGAGTGAATTCATTACTTAATGAACATTTTCATAATAAAACTTTTAGTAAGTTAATGTTTGATATCATAAAACCCATAGACAAGAGCGCTTTTGCAACAAGGTCCACAAATGCTGAGGCCTGAAGAAATGGAGTGAAATGAAGGGAGGGGTGTTCACTGTGACCAGGGTCATCTGGGGAGGATGCAGCCAGACACTGAAGATGAGACGAGAAGACAGGGGAGGGGAACTCCGAGCCAAATGACCAACACAAGAATTACTACTATTAACTGAATTTTTTACACTGTGCCAAGATCTTATTGGACTTTCACTACAAGTCATTAAGATAAATACCATTATTACGTCCATTTCACGGATGAACTCATGGCTTTCATTGAGCTAGTAAGTGGACTTGTGGTCCAGTATGTCTGACTCTAGTAGATACACAAGCAGAAGAGGGAATATACAGGGAGTCTTCAGTAGGGGCATGGAGACTGGCTTCTGCTGGGCAGGGCTTACCAAGTTCAGCTCTGACTCGGCTCCCAATGAGCTCACTCTCCAACCAGGCCCCATTGCTCTGTGCTGGGAGCCAACTATTTGTGGGGAGCACAGTTCCTCTGCAGTGGAAGTGAGTGAGCAGCAGATGATCAGTAGTGAGTCACCTGCTTCTCATTCCGTGGTGGCAGCGTAAGCACCATTATCTTGACAGAGATCCTCCTCCTGCAAAAGGTGGGTACAGGCAGAGGAATTGGGGTTTTGCAGCTCAGATTTCCATTCGATGCGTGAACACCACCTGAGGTCAATGGGATTGCAAACCAACGCCCAACTTAGACATAACCATCGAAACTTCTGCTTGTCAACGAGAAATCCTCATTTTCCAGGGGAAATTAATATTAATAGTCAACATTACTATCATCAAAAAATGGCAGCAGCACTTATCCAATACCAAGCCCTATGCTAAGTGCTTCATAGGAAGAATTGAATTTTCCTAAGAGTAATGTGAGGTATTTAATACCTCCATCTTACTGATCCGAGATTTTAAATGACTTGACCAAAGTAATACAAACTGTCATCCATGTCTGCAAGACTCAAATCCCTGTTGATGGGCTACAGAACTTAGGTTCTTAACCACCTCACTCTATTGCCTCTTGGGCAGAGCAATGCAGTAAAACGTTCAGGAAATACCTGGGAAGGTGTCGAGAAAGGGCATGATGGTCTTACCCATCATGCTGAGGACTCGGGAAACAGATCTCGTTGGGCATCCTTGGGGCACTTCACCAAGATCTATCTCTCTCTTTCTCCCCTCCACCTGCCCCCAGACCTCAAGAAAATGTGAGCTTCTCTGAAAGTTCATCAGATTAGCAGGAGGAGCCTTAAAGGCTGTACTTCTCCCTGCAAGATTAACAAGGATATGTGTTAAATTCCCTCCTCCCCTCTTCTCCTCCCCCCCCCCCCCCAGAGCTCCCTGTGTTTCCCTTTTGTGTCAAGTTAAAATTCAGGCACATTTTCATCTTCATTTCACCTTGAGCTTCTATTGGCAGTGGCTCCTACCGCCTCAGATTTCAGTTTCCCTGTTCTTTCCTTCACACCACCCTAATTCCTGTAAGACTTGAACAGGGACTTAATGCTCTGAAACAGATCTGTAAGGCACCCAGGAGAGTTTGCAGCTTTAAAAAGTTAGAATAAAATTTAGAATCAAATGAAGAAGCAAATCAACACTTTCTGCTTTTATCTTATTTGTAACTTTGGGTTTTCTTAAATCATGACTCCTTCTAAAGCAAGACAGAATTTGAGTTATGAGCAAAATATGATTGGAAAAAGAAATCCTGTAATTAGAGAAATAGGATATTCAAGGTTCATAATGCAAAAATCCTAGCCCCTCTTCTGACTATATCTTTTAAACCTGAAATGCTAAATTCCATTAAATTGCTTCTAATTTATATATTGGAAACAGAACCCAGACAGACTCAATTATCCAAATTAAGATTCATCTAGTCTCCACCCTGGGCTCAGACCAAATTGGGTCTCCTAGCTCTGCCTCCCTCATGCGCATAGCAATCACACCATTTCTCTGGTGGGTTTCGCAGATGTGGTCGGACAGCACTAGGCATTGCCGGCTGCCCCAACTCAGGAAATTAACTCTGCATGGTTTGTCCTGTGCCCTGTCATTGCTGGAACATGGAACACAGGTGAAAAGAAAACAGACCGGCTTGGCCTCATCCTGCCTCTCTCCAGTGCCACAGAGGCCTTTCAGGACGTTTTTGGTATCACATGGCAAGAAAATTGCCAAGAAGAGACCTTCAGAAGTCGCTGGGAGACTTAATACTGTGATCGGATGGAAAGCTATAAAAATGAAAGAAGAAAATCAAAACAGAAGGTCAGACAGTACAAACAGGGAGTCTCAAGAGGGTGTTAGATGAAGATTTAAAATATTTGAAGATGGATGGTCCAAAAAAAAAAGAGGAATAATTTTAAAGAATAGACAAAACTGAAAATATGTACCATGAACTGCAGGACAAAGAGAATTTTTCTAACACCTAAATGCTTAATAATACTTGGTGTCTGTTTGACAGGTGCAGGATTTTGTAATGAAGTTTCCACCTCTCCCCACCTCTCCCTATACAACACTCTCCCCATACATAGATGAAACAAAAAGAGACATAGGTATTTGACCTTGCTAAGATTTATACCTTCCCTTTCCTATGTCTAGAGTTTCCACTTTAGTCCATTGATTCTCAGACACTTAGCAGTGTAAATCAAGGACAGATGATACTATTACTACTCTTGACTACTACTGCTAATAACAATAGCAGCTAAGATTGAGTGCTTACTGTGTACCAGGCACTGTTCTAAGCACTGGATAAGTATGAACTCATTAATCTTCATAGCACTTTGCTCACAGGATTAAATTCCCACATTGGATATGAAGAAGCTGGGACATAAACAGTCTATACTACCTGCCTGTGGTTACACAGCTTGTAAGCGATAGCATGCGGGAGAAGCTGGAGGAGAGATCAGAAGACTGAGGCAACTAGGCTCAGTCCACATACCAGCGGCCTGCGGTGGTGAGGGAGAACGGGAGAAAAGCTGAGTGAACTGGGAATCAAGAAAAACTTCAGGGACGCCAGAGCAACAGCAGGTAGGAAAGAATTAAGGAGAGAAGAACTGCTTTTCAGAAACATTGTTATAGATGATGAATTGGATCAAATTTAATGCTCTTCAGGGGACATAAGTAAAAATTTGAGATTCCTATTAGAATATTCTACGTTTTGGACTGGGTTCTCAGATTACAATTCTGCAGAGACTGAAACATTTAAGGACCCTGCTTGTATGATAGTCACACATGTAAAGTGCTTAATGATTTCACATATGTGATCTCACCAGTTAAGCACAATCTCATGAAGATAAAACGTAGGGATGATGTATATTTTTAGGGAGAGAGCAGGGAGGTGTGAGGTGCTTCCAAATAGCTTGGAAGCAAGATGGCTTCTCTGATAATTAAACTATGAAATCAACAATGGATTCTTTTAAGGGATATTTATGGAACACCTACTATGTGGCAGGAATTGCTCTATACAATGGGATATGGCACTTAACAAAATAAACATTTCTTGGAGCTTACGTTCTAGTAAGGAGAGAAAGAAAATAAGCAAATAAATAAATATTTACCATAATGTCAGTTAGGAGCTGACACAACGGTTCTCAGCAAAGACATGAATGGACATCTCCAGCTCTACAAGCTCCTGCTTTCACCTCCAGGATTGAAGGTGTCACCCACCAGGAGGGGAGGGGGTTGGGAAGTTACAGAAGAATGGAAAAGGGAGTGCTACAAGAGCCCAATACCAGCAGAGCCCATAAAACAATCAAATAAATAAAAACAAAAGTAAAAACTGTAGGAGAGACATATTTCAAATCTAGCTCTGCTCCTTCCTAGCTATGGGACTTTGGGCCAGTTATTCACCCTCCCTTACTTTGGTTCCCTCTACTATAAAAATACTGCCTGCATTTTAGGATTGGGGTATGCATTTAAAAAGGCAATATCTATAAAATTTCTACCACAGTGAGCCCAGTAACTGTTGCTCACTGTTAACAGTATGCAGTATCCCTACTGATAAAGCTGTTGGTTCTAGGAGAATCAGTGAAACTCCTCAAGTTGACTGCAAAGACTAACATGTATCATAAGAATCCAACTTGGTGACAGTGGATGCTTACTGCTGATGACAGTTGGTGGTCCTTACTGTTGGTGACAGTAAGTGGTCCTTACTGTTGATCACAAACCCCACTTAGACTGAAGTCTGGCACAGAGCCCAGCATACACAGAAAACACCCTCCAGAGATACCAGAATCAGGTGGTCGTACATTTCTCTATATTCAAAATTCTTTTCTTTCTTTCTTTCTTTTTTTTTTTTTTTTTTTTTTTTTTTTGAGAGACAGAGTGAGAGAGAGAGCAAGTTGGGGAGGAGCACAGAGAGACAGAGACACAGAATCTGAAGCAGGCTCCAGGTTCTGAGCTGTCAGCACAGAGCCCAACGCAGGGCTCAATCAAACCCACGAGCCATGAGATCACGACCCAAGCTGAAGTCAGATGCTTAACTGACTGAGCCACCCAGGCACCCCTCTATATTCAAAATTTTTATTTAATTTTCTTATTAACCAAAAGAGGCATCAGTAGTCATTACCAAGCACTCACTGGATGCCAGCACTAAACCCATGTTCTAGAGAATATAAGGGCAAAAATTAACAAAAGGTAAAACTCAGTTTTCTGCCTTAACAAACTCACTGCCAACTAACTGCAAGATTTACATAAACTCTTGGATCAAAAATCTCTAAGCAGCACAAAATAAGGGCAAGCCTTGGGGTTCCCCCTAAGTACCATACAGGAGATTAAGAAAGATGTTCCCTTCAGAGAACGCTGAATCATAGGAAGATGAAGGGGGCACACTTTTGTGGAGTACCTCCTATGTGCCAGCCACCAAAACACACATTCTCGTTACTCCTCGCATGAGCTGTTGGGACAGATTCTTAAGCCCATTTTATAGATGAGAACATTCAGCTTCAGAGCAGTTGAATGATTTGTTCAAAGTCATCTAGTTAAACAGAGACTGCCCCAGGATGCAATTCATGTCTGACCTTAAACTCTTGTTATTTTCTCTGTTACAAGGAGGCAACATAGGGTAAAGGTCAAGAGTGCAGTGGGCTCTGGGGACATAGCTGGGATTTGAACTCCTCTATGAGGTTTAGGAAAATTATTTTATCTCCTTGTACCTGTTCTCCCAGATACAAACTATTTTTCATGACAAGCCCTCTCATACAATGTTGTTGGGAATTCAATGACATAATCTTTGCTTAGTGCATAGGTGGTGCTCTAAGTGTTATTTGTGATATCAAATAAGATGACACCTGTTTATAAGTCCTCTTCCCGCTGGGACTTATAATGACAGCTTGTTTGGTTTCTGAATAGAGCTTATTAAACAAACACCCAGTTTGCTTATAATAGGGACTGTAACTGAATCAGTGTCACCAGCCAGATTACCAGTTTTTCACAAATGTTTTCTCCACTGCCCCCAACCCTGGCCTCCTGTGCGGCATGGGGTCCTCACACCCTTGGTTATCCTGATGCTCTTCTCAGGAGAGGACTGGAGAAAGCAGTCAATGTCTATATTATTTCTGAACTAAAAAGTGTTTGAGCCGAGGATTTAGAAAAAAAAAAAAAACAGATCTGCTGAGTCAGCAAAGGTTTAGGGTAAAGAATCCTTTCACAAAACAACCCACTGAGAACGGACAGCTTCACCGTAGCAGCTTAAGAGATATCTTGGGGGAAGAGACAAGTTGTAATCTTTCTCATTATCTGAGCCTAAGTACTTAGGAAAGTCTTTATGCTGACAACTGGACTTTTAGCATAGTGCAAAACAGCCCTTTGTAAAGGTCTATCAGATGTCATTGATTCATTTAGAAAATATATAATGAGCACCTACTAGTTGCCCTGACAGGTACTGATCTAGGTAATGAGGAAAGAGTAATGAAAATAAGCAGGGGCGCCTGGGTGGCTCAGTTGGTTAAGCGGCCAACTTTGGCTCAGGTCATGATCTCACAGTCTGTGGGTTCAAGCCCTGCGTTGGGCTCTGTGTTGACAGCTCAGAGCCTGGAGTCTGCTTTGGATTCTGTGTCTCCATCTCTCTCTTCCCCACTCCCACCCCCCTCCCACCCTCCCCACCCCCGCCATGCTCTGTGTGTGTCTCTCTCTCAAAACTAAGTAAACATGAAAAAATTTAAATCAGAAAAGAAACAAACAACCAAAAAAACCCACAGTCTCCGCCCTCAGGAAGCTTACATTCTGCATTATCTGTGGTTCCATAACAAGTGATACCAAAACTGGCTGGCTTAGAGCAGTAACCATTTGTTCTCAGTTCTGTAGACTAGCAATTTGGGTTCAGCTCGGCTGTCCTTTTTGTCTCGCCTGGAGTCACTCATGTAACCGCAGTCATTTGGTGCTTCTACTGGGGCCGCATGGTCTAAGATGGCCTGACTCACAGCTGACAGGTGGTATTAGCTATCAGCTGTTTGGTCTAGAGTACCTCCACTGGGACACCTTATGTCTGCTCCACATAGCCTTTCTTCCTCCAGTTAGGCTCGCCTCAGATGTCCTACCGTGTCATGTCTACAACATTCTATTGGCCAAAGCCAATCACAAGTTCAGCCCAGCCCATCTCTTGATGGGAATACTTCAAATTGCATGTATACAGTTTGGGAAGAAATTTGTTTCCCTCTCCCCCTTTTTTTTTTTTTTTCAATCTACTATATTTTTGAGTAGTTGAGACAAACAGCAAACATATAATAATGCTTAGGCTGAAGTTTGCAATCCTGGTTCCACATAAGAATTACCTGGAGGGCTTCTTTAAAAAACAAAAACAAAAACAAAAAACACATCCTCCACCACAGACAAATTAAATACCATGGATTGGACCTTGGGGATCCACATGATTGACCAACACCCCAAGTGATTCCAGTTTGCAGCTGATTTTAAGAATCACTGGTTAGGGGCGCCTGGGTGGCTCAGTCAGTTGAGCGGCCGACTTCAGCTCAGGTCATGATCTCATGGTCTGTGAGTTCGAGCCCCGCGTTGGGCTCTGTGCTGACAGCTCAGAGCCTGGAGCCTGTTTCAGATTCTGTGTCTCCCTCTCTCTGACCCTCCCCCGTTCATGCTCTGTCTCTCTCTCTCAAAAATAAAAAATAAACGTTAAAAAAAAAAAAAAAAAGAATCACTGGTTAAAGTGCCCTGAAGGAAACATAAGGAGGGGTGGGGGAATCTAGAACAATGAGAGAGTTGTGTCATATGCAGAGGCAAGGAAAACCTTTCTAAAGAGGAAACGTTTGAGCTAAGATCTAAATGAAGCAGGAGAGCACTGGAGCCATGGGAAGCAGAGAGGGAAGAGCAAATGAAAAATACCCCAGGGGCAGAGGTAAAGAACCAGCTGGGGCAGCAGGAACAGATATGGTAGAAAACATATTGGAAGCATGTCCCACGCCACAGAGGCAGTGCCTCGGAGGAATGTTCTACTTGCTTTCCTACAGTCAAGTCCACGTAGTGTGATCACTTCTCTTGGTTTTTGTAAAGAGATGAAGTCATGAATAACTGACCGGATAATAGACTGTGGAAGAACACACAACTCTTAAGAAGTTACTTTCTTAAGAGAACTCACTAGTTCAAGAGCAGTCTCCAGGAAATGGGAAACAAAGCTGGAGGGGAGAATGTGCAATAGGGGGAAACAAACCACAGGAAAAAGCATTGCATCAGAGAAGACAAGTGTTGGAAAAAAACAACTCCAGTCTGAGAGTTCACCAGCGGTGGGTTCTCCGACTCGCAGGAGTGAAGGGAAGCCTTGAGAACAAGGGCTGGTACCCGTCCCACAGCTCGTCAGAAGTTGAGAAGAGATTAGGATGTAGGGACTCTTGCTCCTGCTTGCTTCACTTTCGGGTCTTCCCTCCTCCCACCGTTCCTTGCCACCCCCTCTCCCTGCCCAGTCTGTCCTTGTCAGTGCAGGATTATGAACTGCCACCAGGATCCTTGGCATCTTACCTCCCAACACCCTTCTCCAACAAAGTGGCCAACTTACTGCCTAGGCTGTAGCTTCCATGGAAGAAGCCAGCTCCGCGTGGAGTTGCTTCACCCCTCAGCATTTTGTCCTCTCTGGGAAGCAGCAGAATCCATCCCTTGGTAGAGGTGAGAAGGTAATGAGAATGTGGTATGGCCCAATTCCCAATGACGGTGCCCCTAGCAAGAAGGAATCCTTCTGGAGAAGAGAAAAGGAAGGCCCAAACAAGGAAATCCAAACGCACCAAGAACTGGCCACCAAATGAAAAATGGCCAGTGTCACTTCCCCGAAACTATATGCGTGGAAATTCTACTGGCCTCTTTTCTGCTCCTGGTGGGATCCAAGTCAGCAACAGAGTTTTCAACTGCCCTGAGAGCTGCCAGTCCACAGCCTCCCCCGGCCCCACTCCTGCCAGACTCCTCCCCAAGGGCCCTGTGACCCTGCACCAGAATGAAGCAGGAGGATGACTGCTTCAGGCAGAGACCCAGGGCCCTCTCCAAACCCACTGCATCAGAATCTATGGGGTTGGGACCTTAGACTACTCATTTTAAACAAGCTTCCCAGGTAACGCTGTTCCAAGTTAAAAATCACAAATGAAGGGCGCCTGGGTGGCTCAATCGGTTAAGCATGCAACTTTTGATTTCAGCTCAGGTCATGATCTCAGGGTTTGTGAGTTTAATCCCCACAACAGGCTCTGCACTGACAGTGTGGAGCCTGCTTGGGATTCTCTCTCTCCCTCTCTGCCCCTCCCCCACTCATGCTCTCTGTCTCTCTCTCTCAAAATAAACTTTAAAAAAAATCACAAATGAAATTTTAAATGCAATTCTCAACCTCCCAACAATCAAGCACATTTCTCTCTCAGCAACTTTGTAGGAAATCTCAGAACCCAAACACTTTTCCAGAACATATCACTAAATAGGAGGTCACAGTCATGAGTCCCAACTCTGGCAGAAAGAGGACATTTTCCCAAGGAAGCACTTTGAATAAGCTTGGAAAACAATTTAGTCTCCAACCTACACAGCTCCCCATGGATGAGAAGGATCTTACTAAACTTGAATGAGGAGACCCTCACGACCAGGGGTCTTAGCTGGCTTGAGCCCGCACCCTAGATGTAGGCCTTGATATTGTTGACAGAAATCCCAGAACATAGTTCTGGGAGAGGAGAGAAGAAAGACCTGGCAAGAAAGGAAGACCTTTCATCGGTGAAGAGGCTTAGGTCAAGCCAGTTCTTTTGGAGAGGCCGACTTTAATTAAGTGGTGGTGTTGATGGTGGTGAGAAGCTAGGAGGAAACAGAGAACCAGAGAGACAGGCAGGGCCCAGGGAGAAGCCCTGCTTTACCTCCAGGGCAGCCAAATTCCCCCCCCCCTCCCTTGCTGGGTGTCTCTCCCCTCTCTCCTTTTTCTTGGCTCTCTTCCTTTTGCCTTCTCTCTCCTTGTGTCTCTTCCCCTTCCACTTTCTCTTCCACCCTCCCCTTCTCTTCGTCTCCTCTTCTTTCTCTTTTTTACCTTCCTTTCCCATCACCTTTCCCTTCATTTTGCCACAGACACTGGCCAGGTGTCCACTCTGTGCCCAGCCCTGTGGACAGCACTGAAGAAAGAGAAACATACCATCAGTGGCCTCTTGGAGCTCTCAATCTTTGGAAAGATCCAAAGAACAGGCAAGAAGCAGTAAAGTGGGGGCACCTAAAATAGGCATCTAATCCAGGCTGCAGTTCAAGGAAGTGATGTCTAAGCAGACACCTAAGAGGTGAGTGTGCAATAGACAAGCAAAGGGCTGGAGGAGGTGTAGGGAGTGCTCCAGCCTGACACACATTCCTGCTTCAAGAGAAAACATGGCACCTCTGAGGGACTGTGAGGGTCCAGGGCTGCCATGCATAGTTGTGTAAGTTGTGCCTGCACAAGGGCACAGGGTCAAGGAGCAAGGGCTGAGAGCTTCCCTGGGGCACGGGCCTGCCTTTCACACAAAGAGTCCCCTGGGTTTGGCTCATATATTGACAGTGACATCATGCCAGTTTCATCTATTGTTACTTTTCTTCATGTTACATCTGCAGAAGATTGGGACCAGAACAATAAAGCAGGAGCTTCACTAGAAGATTCTTTCTCTGTTTGCTTGTTCAGGGATGTCGCATGATATTCTCAACCTCTGCCTGGTTCGAGGCTCACCAGATCTAATTAAATCTTGAATTTCTTCCCCAACACTTTATCCTGACTGGGTGCATTTGGTACCCCTGCCTTCAGATTTGCCTCTCTTCCCTGAAGTCACCCACGCCCTTGGGTTGGACTGCATGGAAGCATTTTGTTTTCCAGTATTTCCAGCCAACATTTACCTAGTGATGCCTCATTACCATTTAGAGAACAACCTTCACAATGTATATTGGGAATCATTACTTATTTTCCCCCTCAGAAAGAGGAGGCGTTTTGATATATTGCACTATTTTTCAGACTTTGGCTCCAAGTCTGATCCAAAGACACTTTAAACAGATGTATTTAAGAGACATTTGCATTCATTCCTACTAATTTCATTGGTCAGGGAGACGATTCCCAGCTGTCGACAAAGATGGCCTCAAGGCATCAACAGCAATACCTTCCTTCACCTTCACAACTAAAACCAAGGGAAAAGTAAAGGTTGCCTCTCAACATCTTTTTCTTCTACTGCTGAACCTAAAGACAGACTTTGCTCTGATGGAAATCGTATTGACTCAACCTTGCCCAGTGGGGTTCTTTGAAGGAAGGGTTACTTGGCTGTAGAAATGGGATCCTGGAATATTTAGAGAAATTACTATACACTGTTATCTTTGGGGAAGATGCTTTGAAATGCGTGCACTTCATCTTGTTTGTATAGAAGAACCTACCTACTTGTTTGCAATTAGAATAAATGAGGAAAGATATCCGCAAACTTTAAAATCTGCTCTATCCAAAAAGGTAGAAAGAAAAGATGTTTTGCCCTCCAACAGGGATGCCTGGTGAGAAAGATGAATACTAGTGCAGCAGCCTGTCCTCAACTACAGAGATGGGGCTGAAAGGCATCCTAATCCCCAGAACCTGGCTGAATATCATAAACATAGAGACTAAGAGAACTAGAAGATTATCCTGCTCAACCTCTGGTTCTAGAGATGAGAAAATGCGGACCCAGTGGAGACAAGTGACTTTCCTGAGTCATGTAGCAAATCAATGGCACTGCTGAGATGAATCCCCAAGATGACGTGATCTTCTACAAAGAACGTTCTTGGCACCAGGATGATCCCTGATTTATTGTCTTTATTTCGTTAATTCATAAGGACTCAGCTCTATGTAGACCCAGAGAAAGTAAATGACATGGGCCCCACACACAAAGAGCTTTTGATTCTTCTAATCATCCTGGAATAACACTATCACTCTTTTTGAGCTATCCAACTGACCAGAGGAGAACCCGTTAGACTGTATTTAATACAACACCTCCCTTTTCAATGAAGAAAGAAGCTTAATTCACAACTACTATTTCTTCAGCATTTACTGGGATCAGTGGGAAATAATGGTTTTAAGTATGGAGAACAGAAGCTGACAAGAAGGGAGGCACTTTCTTCTCTCTATAACACACGAGAAATAGCAGGCAGGAAACTAAGTTTGCATCCATGTCCATGAGCGGTATGATACGGAGTGTGGTGTGTGTGTGTGTGTGTGTGTGTGTGTGCGATTTTAGTCTGAAATGGCACATACCTAACACATCTAACACATGCAGGGATTTTCATTTCAGACAGATTGGGCTCAAATATCAACTCTGACAACATCTACCGTGTGATCTTAGCCAAAGTAGGTAACCTTTCTTAGCATCAGTTTCCTCCTGTCTGAAGTGGGAATCACAATCTCACAGTCACTGACATGAAGCCTCGGTGTAAATATTCAGGGAGGCAGAGAATGGGAAGTCCCTGCACCCAGCAGATGAAGGAGAGGTCAGCGTCTCTTCAGGGGAGTGGAGAAAGGAGCTGTATACTTCCTCTTTCCCCCATATTCTTTAAATGCTTAGGATTAAGATGTTTTCCATTGTGAAACAGAAGGGAGGAGACAGGAGAGAGAATTTATTAAGGATGAAAAATGGCTACAATTTTTAAAGCAGACTTGTTGACAGAATGTATGTTTCCAGAATAATTAACAGGAAATCTAGGACTGAGGAAATTAATTACTATTGAAACAACTGTCTTCCAACACTCAATGCACAGTGAGTCCTCAGTTTCTCAATGGGGTCAGGGAAGGCTTCTGTTGATCAGCTGCTGGCTGCCCTGGGAGACAAAGGAGGTGGCTCTGTCCATGATCACAATATCTCCCAAAGGTGGGAATGGATATTTGTTAAGCTTCTACTATGTGCTCACCGATACCAGCTGCTTTTGCATGCACAAATTTACATATCTTATTGATCTTATCAATTAGGTATAATTAACTCTGTTTTACAAATGCGGGAATTCAGAACTGGGAACTTAACTTGCCTGAGGACACACATTTGGAAATTGACAGTTATTTACAACCCAAGCCTGCCTAACTCCAAAGCTTAAGTTCTTTCCTCTCCAGAAGACTACTTTCCACAAAGTATGTGGTGAATGTGAGGGAGATTAGCTTAGGACACTCAAGGCCAAGGGCTCATTTTATTGATGATTATTCCATTTGTCCTAGGTTTGAGAACCACCATGTAGTAGCTGGGTGAATTTGGCATATTACTTAACCTGTCTGATTTCCAACCTCAATTTCCACATCCGCAACCATTTTGTGACTTTGAAGATATTGTTGCCATCCTACAGGGATACTAGAGGTTTAGAACCTATACACCGCCCACCCTCACTCAGAATGTGGCCAGAGCCTAACTTCATTGAATAAAGAATGGGTAGGGGCGCCTGGGTGGCTCAGTCGGTTAAGCCTCCGACTTCAGCTCAGGTCATGATCTCGTGATTTATGGGTTCAAGCCCCAGGTCAGGCTCTGTGCTGAAAGCTCAGAGCCTGGAGCCTGCTTTGGATTCTATGTCTCCCTCTCTCTCTGTCCCTCTCCTCTCACGCTCTGTCTCTCTTTCCTTCAAAAATAAATAAACATAAAGAAAAACACTTTAAGAATGGGTAAAGATGCATACAGGAAAGTATGTGTGTGTCTCCAGATAGAGGGTGTAAAACTCAAGTTTCATATTATTTCCTTGCCTGGGAGTCAACGAGACCCTTATCCACTCACCTGGGGCTAAGCCATCCTTTCATGTTTTGTAACCTTCTCTGTCCAAATTTTCTAGAATCTCCTGTCTGCAGGAGGCCAAGAGAACTGAATAAGTGGCTGAGAGCCTGGTAACTCTCCAGATCCAAGATTTGATGAACAGTAGTGAACTTGAGAAACGCTACAACTCTGAGTCCAGTCCTTGTGGAAAACACAGAGAGAAGCCCCAGCTGTCAAGGGACTGCCAATTCTAACTAGCAGATGAGAACCTATAGCACCTATTGTAGGATGGAAAAAGCATGGACATTGGAGACTATAGGTTGGAAACTCAATTCCAAAATGACTGGCTGAGTGACCTTGGGCAAGGGCTTTTCTAATGGGCAATTTTGCTCAGGGATTCCTCACTGATCTCGCCAAAAATTCCTCAGAAGTGCATGGTCTGTACTCTTTTTGCCTAAGTCCTCATTTCTTCCCTCTCCTTTCTTAGATATCAGCTCCAAAGGCTTTTCCTGCCCTTCGTTGCCCCTTCCCTCTCTATCCCTCATAGCTGTTCCTTCCCACAAATTTCCTCCACATCTGATCACATCTTCGTATCTGCTTCTCAGAAGACCTGAACAGACCCAGGGTATTGGAAGTGGTCTGAAAAAGCCTGAGGATGCACACATTCACTGCCTAGCTGGTAAGAAGGATCTCATCCTGAGACATAAGACATGAATAGTCTGGCACAGGGTGGTGGCCCCTTAGCTGAAGATTCACTGAAGCAACCTGAGAAAACATCTTGATGGAGGGGAATGTCCCTGCCAGATTGATCATTCAGGCTTTTTGAAGATATGGTAAAACCGATGCCTACAAGGGTAGCAGAGGTGGCTGGACACTGGTAAGTTGTACTGATCCTCTGCAGAGGGATAAAGAGAAGCTAAAGATGATCAACAAACAGCTACAGGCTGAGTGTAAGAGCCAGTGTCGGTGTGTAAGAGCTAAAGGATCTATTTGGTAGCTTAAGGGAGGTTCTTATTTCCTGCACAGGAAGCATAGACAATGACATTCACTTACGGTTTTGCCCTAGGCCTGTATTAGCTGTCTTTCCCTCTATAATTACATAGTCCAATGAGATATAGACCTTGTGGATTACCTACAGAATGTCACCTTGATCCATTACACTAATGTCATCGCATTGATTGAGCAGTACAAACAAGAAGTGCCACCAATGCTAGAGACCTTAGTACCACACATTGCTGAGGTTGATGGGAGAGAAATTCTGTATTTCGGGGATCTCCTGCTACAGAAAGGTTTCTAGGGGTTTGGTGGTCAGGGCTAGACTAGAATATTCTTCCAAAGTAAAAGACAAATGACTGTGTCTTGCATCCCCTACTCCAGAGAAGCACAGCATCTGGTAGACCTCTTGGAGTTCTAGAGGAAGCACATCGTCCCCAGATTTTAGTCTTGTAGGTGCTTTGGACTTGAGCTGTTGGCGGGTAGCTAGAGTAGGGCCACAACACTTCATTCCAATGAGGAGATTCCCTCCTTTCAGGCTCAACTTTACACATCACAAGGCTTGCCTAGCTTTGATCTGATGCTACTTACTTTTATTTTGTAGTTCTTAAAGGGTCTTACCTGAAGTCCTTGGGTGTTTTCCAGGATCCTTCATCCTTCAAGGATTGAACTTCAACTTTTTTTTTTTAATCTCATTTGTAGTGTTAGTCCATTTAGCTTTTCAGCTACATTCTGCTCTATTTCTCTGTCTCTCTCTCTGTCTCTGTCTCTCCAGCTTAAAAGCAAAATGGCAAATACCTCAAGGGGTTAACTATATCAGATTC